>NW_019943710.1:26597-34097 GCF_002910315.2 Salvelinus sp. IW2-2015 | reverse complement strand
TCTGTGCCTCTACACAATCCTGTCTCAGAGCTTCACGGACAATTCCTTCGACCTCATGTCATGGCTTGGTTTTTGCTCTGACATACGCTGTCAACTGTGAGACCTTATATAGACAGGTGTGTGCCTTTCCAAATCATGTCCAATCAATTGAATTTACCACAGGTGGACTTCAATGAAGTTGTAGAAACATCTCAAGGATGATTAATGGAAACAGGATGCACCTGAGCTCAGTTTCGAGTCTCATAGCAAAGGGTCTGAATAGTTATGTAAATAAGGTATTTCTATTTTTTATGCAAACACTTCTAAAAACTATATTCTCTTTGTCATTATGGGGTATTGTGTGTGGGTTGATGAGGAAATGAATGAATATAATCCAAAATCAAATCAAATCAAATGTTATTGGTCACACACACGTGTTTACCCGATGTTATTGCGAGTGTAGCGAAATGCTTGTGCTTCTAGTTCCGACAGTGCAGCAATATCTAACAAGTAATCTAACAATTTCACAACAAATACGTAATACACACAAATCTAAGTAAAGGAATGGAATAAGAATATATAAATATGTGGATGAGCAATGTCAGAGCGGCATAGGCTAGGATGCAATAGGTAGTATAGAATACAGTATCTACATATTGGATGAGTAATGCAAGATATGTAAACATTTTAATGTGACATTATTAAATGTTCCATTTATTAAAGTGGCCAATGATTTCAAGTCTGTATGTTGGTAGCAGCCTCTCTGTGCTAGTGATGGCTATTTAGTCTGATGGCCTTGAGATAGAAGCTTTTTTTCAGTCTCTCGGTCCCAGCTTTGATGCACCTGTACTGACCTCACTTTCTGGATGATAGGAGGGTGAACAGGCAGTGGCTAGGGTGGTTGTAGTCGTTGATGATATTTTTGGCATTCCTGTGACATCGGGTGCAGTAAGTGTCCTGGAGGGCAGGAAGTTTGCCCCCGGTGATGCGTTGTGCAGACTGCACCACCCTCTGGAGAGCCCTGCGGTTGTGGGTGGTGTAGTTGCCGTACCAGGCAGTGATACAGCCCGCCAGGATGCTCTCAGTTGTGCATCTGTAAAATTTTGTGAGGGTTTTAGGTGACAAGCCGAATTTCTTCAGCCTCCTTAGGTTGAAGAGTCGCTGCAGCGCCTTCTTCACAACGCTGTCTGTGTGGGTGGACCAATTCAGTTTGTCCGTGATGTGTACGCCGAGGAACTTAAAACTTTACTACCCTCTCCACTACTGTCCAGTCGATGTGGATGGGGGGTGCTCCCTCTGCTGTTTCCTGAAGTCCACGATCATCTCCTTTGTTTTGTTGACGTTGAGTGAGAGGTTGTTTTCCTGACACCACACTCCCGAGTGCCCTCACCTCCTCCCTGTAGGCTGTCTCTGTTGGTAATCTAGCCTACGACTGTTGCGTCATCTGCAAACTTAATAATTGAGTTGGAGGCGTGCATGGCCACACAGTTATGCGTGAATAGGGAGTACAGGAGGGGGCTGAGCATGCACCCTTGTGGGGCCCCAGTGTTGAGGATCAGCGAAGTGGAGATGCAGTTTCCTACCTTCACCACCTGTGGGCAGCCCGTCAGGAAGTCCAGGACCCAATTGCACAGGGCGGGGTTCAGACCCAGGGCCTCGAGCTTAATGATGATCCATTTTAGAATAAGGCTGTAACGTAACAAATTGTGGAAAAAGTCYAGGGGTATGAATACTTTCCGAATGCACTGTAGTGCACTARTTTTGACCAGGGCCCATATTGTGCTAAYGWGTGAATAGGGTGCTATTTGGTACGCATCCAGAGAYACTTCACCGCTCACACCCTCCTTTAACCAACAGCCACTTGCTCTATTGAGCTCTAGTCTATACTGATAGAACAGCAARGGGATGCTGATACCGTTAAAAGGTCAAGTAGTGGCTGTGAGAAAGTTCCTTTCCTCTCCTCCTCCTACTCTACCAGTGCAGATGTCTTCCCAGCTGGCTTGGCAGTATGTTCATAACGACCAGCTGTCTATTGACCTGCTGTGTCCTAATAGCCTTCAATACCCTCCWTTCCCTGCCTCCTTTCCTCACCTCCTTTCCTTCACCAGAACCCTCCTTTCTTAACCTCATTTCCTTCACCAGAACCCTTCTTTCTTAATCTCCTTTACTTAATCAGAACCCTCCTTTCCTTACCTCCTTTGCTTCATCAGAACGCTCTTTTCCTCGTCGCCTTTCCTTCAGCATAGTCCAAAATACCCCGGACACTCCCACAACCCCCTGGGTTAAAGTTGATGAAAACAGGACGAATGGAACACTGGGGGAACAAATCACATTGTGACCTAACTGCAGAGGAGTGAGTGGGAAAAGTGACTCTCATTCCAGACCTTTGCAGAAGTCTCTGTCCCTCTCACTCTCTCTCTTCATCTCTCTTTCTCTTTTCCTCCTCTCTTCTGTCTCTCTTTCTCTCTCTCTCTCTCTCTCTCTCGCTCTCTCCTCGCTCTCTTGCTCCTCTTCTCTTTCTCTCTCTCTTTCACTCTCTCTCTCTCTGTCCTTCTCTCTCAAAGGTGGGAAATCCCCCATTTTCTGCAAATCCCCAGAACAGACAGTCAGTGACGCGGTAAAAGGTTAGGGTTCAAAAGGTTATGAGTGAAAGGTTAGGGGTGGGCAACAGGGACTCTGTTCAGAGGTCTGTAGTCAATGGACACAATCAACAGAAATATCCAATGAATACAGCTCTCATTTAACGTAAAAAGCCACATCCAACCCACAATATGACTTTACATCTAGCAGTTCAGCGTGTCTACATGTTGTAGATATTTTTATGGAAACACAGGAGAATAAATACAAGTCTCTTGAGCATGGAAATTATATTTTCCTGTTTCAAAGCCAGGTCTGTTCTCAAGAATAATCTCTTGTCTTCATCGACCAGTCCTATTCAATTCACATACCTGACAAAAAATATGTAAGATAGTCAACTGCCTAAGGATTAAGACTGGATTGACCGAGATAGTTAACGCCTAAGACAAAGACTGGTTGACAGAGATAGTCAACTCCCTAATGACAAAGACTGGATTGACCAGAGATAGTCAACTCCCTAAATGACAAAGACTGGTTGACCAGAGTAGCAACTCCCTAATGACAAGACTGGATTGCCCAGAGATAGTCAACTCCCTTTGACAAAGACTGGATTGACCAGAGATAGTCAACTCCCTAATGACAAGACTGGATTGACCAGAGATAAGTCAACTCCCTAATGACAAAGACTGGATTGACCAGAGATAGTCAACTCCCTAATGACAAAGACTGGATTGACCAGAGATAGTCAACTCCCTAATGACAAAGGCTGGTTTGACCAGAGATAGTCAACTCCCTAAGGACAAAGACTGGCTTGAGAAGATAGTCACTCCTAAGACAAGATGGATTGAGCAGAGATAGTCAACTCCCTAAGGACAAAGACTGGATTGAGCAGAGATGTCAACTCCCTAAGGACAGACTGGATTGAGCAGAAGATAGTCAACTCCCTAAGGACAAGACTGGATTGAGCAGAGTAGCAACTCCCAATGACAAAGACTGGATTGAGCAGAGATAGTCAACTCCCTAAGGACAGACTGGATTGAGCAGAGATAGTCAAATCCCTAAGGACAGACTGGATTGAGCAGAGATAGTCAACTCCCTAAGGACAGACTGGATTGAGCAGAGATAGTCAACTCCTAAGGACAAGACGAGAGAGAAAGGTTACGTTAACATATTTTTCATTATATTTGATCAAGAATTTCAGTCACTGGAGTGGGAACACGAATGGGAACAAAAACACAGGCTTACGCTGATATAAGGGGACAGGATACGATGTAAACACACACACACACACACACACCACACAACACACACACACACCACACACACACACACACACACACACACACACACACACACACACACACACACACACACACACACACACACACACACACACACACAACACACACACACACACACACACAACACACACACACACAGAAATATGCGCCACATGCATGTTACCTACAGACACAGACACAAAGAAACTTGCTCCAATATCAAATGCCAAAGAATCCATGGTCTTAACCATCAAATGGTCAGTGGTGTCAAGGCAAGAGGGGCCTTCCACACCATCAAAAGGAACATAAAATTCGACATCTCAAATAGGATCTGGTAAAAATAATAATTGAATCAGTTATATAACCCATTGCCCTTTTTYGTTCTGTGGTCTGGGGTCTGTTTACCAATCAAGAATTCACAAAATGGGACAAACACCAAATTGAGACTGAATTCTGCAAAATCATCCCCCGTATACAACGTAAAACACCAAATAATGCATGCAGAGCAAAATTAGGACGATACCCTCTTATCATCCAAATCCTGAAAAGAGCTGTTCAATTCTACAACCACCTGAAAGGAAGTGACTCCCAAACCTTCCATAACAAAGCCATGAGATGAACCTGGAGAAGAGTCCCCTCAGCAAGCTGGTCCTGGAGCTCTGTTCACAAACACAAACAGACCCCACAGAGCCCCAGGACAGCAACACAATTAGACCCAACCAACTCATGAGAAAGCAAAAAGACAATTCCTGACATATTGGAAAGAATTAACCAAAAAACTGTGCAAAATAGAATGCTATTTGGCCTTAAACAGAGAGAACACAGTGGCAGAATACCTGACTGCAGCAAGATTTGTGACATGTTGCCACAAGAAAAGGGCAACCAGTGGAGAACATTTCAATTCAAGGGGCTTTACTGGCATGGGAAACATATGTTTACATTGCCAAAACAAGTGTGAAGTCAACAATCAGAATACATACAACCCAAATGTATGTTCATTTCTTTTTATGTTTGTACTTTAACTATTTGCACATCGTTACAACACTGTATATTGCCAGTAATATGACATMTTAAATGTCTCTATTCCTAAACTTTTGTAAGTGTAATGTTTACTGTTCATTTCTGATTGTTGACTTCACATTTGTTTATTGTCTAWTTCACTTGTTTTGACAATGTCAACGTATGTTTCCCATGCCAGTAAAGCCCCTTGAATGGAATTGACTTGAATCAAGGCAGTCTCTCCGTCAGAACGCAGAACACAGACAGAGGACTCTTTGAACAAGGCACATTCTCCAGGCCCAGTGGGAGGTGAGTGAATTCCCAGAGTCCTTTATACTGCTGGTAGAATGGCACAGATGCCTCAGGGGGAACAGAAAGGCACTTTGTGTTGTAGATTATACTGAGAAGGATGAGAAGATTCTAGATCAGTTAAGAAGTATGAGTATAAGTGACCTGGGCCAGGGGTTTCTTCTCCTGACCCCATGACCTGACCAGGGAAAACATTGGGCCCTGCGTACAGGAGCAGGATGCCTAAAGATACGGGTCAATAGACCAGAACAAACACACACCAATGCATACACATTCACAGACATACACATACAAATGCACACAAACACATGGCTGTTTCGGCTCCTTGGTGGTAATTGGAATTTCGGACTATTTGTTTGTACCTCCACAACATATTTGATGATTGTCATAATGTCATATGAWTCATCACAATGGTCTGGCAGTGATGACCAGTATTTCCCCTTTAATGACATCCTAAGAGTACAGCTCTGCTTCTCRTTCTACTGGCCAGAAGTGGTACTGCTGGCGAGAGGGTCATACTGCCAATCACTATTAGCTGACYGACTTGGTTTATCTTTCTTCAACTCAATATTTGTTCTTCTCCATTAGTAAGTATCATTGTGTGCACGTCCATAGAGACAAATGCAAAGGAGCACYCATGAACACGCACATATACACTACAAATACAGGTTTGTGTAGGTGCACCATTTAGCCTGAATCCTTTAAAAAATGTGTAACTGTAAGTCTCAATCAAGTGCACCAAGATGAAGTTATTATATATTTTTAAGCAGAGCAAAAGCATCATAAAAAGTCCTGGGCAGATTCAGATCTCTTGCCTTATCTGCTGTTGCTGTTGCTTCTCAGGGATTTGAAATTAACCATGATCAACTTCTGAATACTCAGTTAAAGACTCACTACCGCACTCCAACCAAGGTGCATCTCTCTCTCTCTCTCTCTCTCTCTCTCTCTCTCTCTCTCTCTCTCTCTCTCTCTCTCTCTCTCTCTCTCTGATCCAGAACTCAGACCATCAGGAGAAGCCGGTACAGGGAGTCTGGCTTGTTGCTTCAGTTTAAGAGTGTGTGTATCGCGTCCGTCCGTTTGGAGAGATTGACCATTTCATCACCTCGGAAGCAACAGTGTTTTGTCAGTCAGCAGCTGTCGTGGAGGTGTGTGTGTGTGGTGTCATTGCGTCAGTGTGTCTACCATGTGTGTGTGATGGATCTGTTGCGCCGTGTGTGGACGTGTGAGCGGCGTGTGCTTGGACACCGTCATAGCCGACCTGTTGGTGGTCCGAGTCACGGAACGCCACAGCCACCAGGTCAGAGGGCGTCTCCCTGGCAACGCGGTCCCTCTCCTGCTCCTCTGTCTGCTGCTGGCTGCCTGGCGTCACACCCACAACAACTCTGTCCCATGTCAGTCACAATAGACTCTAGTTATCATTCTTATATAATAACAACAAGCTGAATACAACAGTGACTTGTCCAGCTACAGTTCATTATCTTATTTGGACTAAAGTGATTCTATAATTGAACATGTTGCATCCAGAGCAGGACTGTTGGTCCAAGTCTATGCAGGATCTTATCTTAATCCATATGATATCTTCATCTATGTCAGAGACGGGAAGAGGAAGTGAGACATCCCACTCCCTCATTTTTTCTGGTTGCATATACAGTCAATGAGCAGACTCAGCTGCTAATGCATTGGTGCCTACGGGAGAGGCACAGCCTGAGTGGACATCTTCATTTATCCACCAACTTTGCTGTTCTGTGTGTTAAAGCTGGTACTACAGGATGCAGATCTGTGTTGTGTTTAGCTGCCTGGTGTGATTCTTTGTGAAAGCAGGAACATTGCCTTTGAAAGTTGCATTGTGGACAGCGCTCTTTTACAATGTGTCGCAGATTGAGTCTTGTCCCTAGTCTGACCACAGGAGTATATGGCTGCTGTCTATTGCTATGTTACTACTGCTTACTACTGTTGTATTGGCTGGTTTCATCAGCTGTCTCCTTTATAAACTAAACATATCATTTTGTGGTTATGCTATGTTATGTGAACTTATGTATTTGTATGATTTGTAACGCTATGTAGTGTTATGCTAGCTATTCTATGCATGTTATGCTAATGCACGCCTTGCTATGTTAAGTTATTTTATGTGACCACCTCTCTCTCTCTCTCTCTCTCTCTCTCTCGTCTCTCTCTCTCTCTCCTCTCTCTCTCCTCTCTCTTCTCTCTCTCTCTCTCCCTCTCCTCTCTCCGCTCTCTCCCCATCTCATCTCCATGTCTACTCATTCTCATCTCTTCTCTTTTCTCTCTCTCTCTCTCTTCTACTCTCTCTTCTACTTCTCTCTCTCTCGCTATGACAGCGTCCATCTTTCTGTCT
>NW_019943710.1:19468-25765 GCF_002910315.2 Salvelinus sp. IW2-2015 | reverse complement strand
CTGGGTGTCGGTCCTCTCCTCTCATACCTCAGGTTTATATGGACAGGTAACTACTACAACATGAAATACAACAAATTATAATCTGCTACAATAACAAATAGTAAATTGGAATAATTTATTAAATACATGTTCTATGTACAGGTATTGGCACAGCAAGTAACTATTACAACAGTAAATATGGAGACATCGTCAGGGTCTGGATCAACGGAGAGGAGACACTCATACTCAGCAGGTCAGTACCAGGCAGTCAATTAGGCAGTCAGTCAGGCAGTCAATCAGGCAGTCAGTAGCAGGCAGTCAATCAGGCAGTCAGTCAGGCAGTTAATCAGGCAGTCAGTTAGGCAGTCAATCAGGCAGTCAGTAGCAGGCAGTCAATCAGGCAGTCAGTAGCAGGCAGTCAATCAGGCAGTCAGTCAGGCAGTCAGTCAGGCAGTCAATCAGGCAGTCAGTAGCAGGCAGTCAGGCAGTCAGGCAGTCAGTCAGTCAGGATGTCAGTAGCAGTCAGGCAGACAGTCAGTCAGTCAATCAATCAATAATCAATTGAAATATCTAAATTAAGATGTTTGAATTTCATTTTACAAAAGCACTTGTAGATTACTTGTAGCCTAGATGACATATGTTATAATACACATTTAGACTTATTTACATAGACTTGTAGACTTCGGAGAGTGAATACCAGTGTACCCACCCTCTCTGTCCAGTTCCTCTGCAGTGCATCATGTTCTGAGACAGGGGCGTTACACCTCTCGGTTCGGCAGTAAACAGGGTCTGAGCTGTCTTGGCATGGATGAGAGAGGCATCATCTTCAACAGCAACATGGCTCTATGGAAGAAGACCCGCACCTACTTCGCTAAAGGTGACCAATTAGACAATGACTTAATCAATTGAAAAAGATAAGCATGGCATTACAATACCGCTACTTAATTGATCATAATAACTGATTCTAGATATGAAATGGTAAACCATTAGGAGAAGGTTACTGTATTGAATTACTATTCTCATATACACAAACTAATAGAGAAGTGAGAAAAACAAAGGTMTCCGTTGTCCAGTCTGTTACTGGCAATATCTTCACAGGATATCGTCCAATATGCTGTAATAAACTGCTGTATCTCCACTGTGTGTTCCAGCTCTGACAGGGCCTGGGCTGCAGAGGACAGTAGACGTGTGTGTCTCGTCCACCCAGACACACCTGGACGCTCTCCAGGGGCTGGACGGACTGATGGGTGGACAGGTGGACGTCCTGAGTCTACTACGGTGTACAGTAGTGGACATCTCTAAACAGACTGTTCCTAGGGGTGCCTCTCAACGGTGAGCCCACCACAGCCTTTTATACTCAATAATACTTACCCAATATAATATAATACATTTGTATTTTATAAGAGCAAATAATATACATTTATAAATACATTTAGGAACTTTATTTGACTTCAGGTCATCAGGTTTTTCCATCTCTAGTTGGTAACTCACAGCCATAAAGCCACAAGCCCTGAACAGTATCTCTGAACATCAGTTATGTAAGAACTCAACATTACTTTCCTTTTCTAGTGGGACGTTATTCCACTTGATAACATTTGTTTGATATTATTAGAGAAGGAGGCTGCTGCAGAATTCAGAAGTACTTTGACACGTGGCAGGCCGGTGCTGATCAAACCAGATATCTACTTCAAGTTGGACTGGATCCAGCAGAAACACAGGAGAGCAGCGTAAGTACACAGTTACAAACAGTTAGCATCATTACCCAAGGCATCCAGAACATCTAATATTAACAGTTTAAGGATTATATATAGAATAGGGTAACACTTGGATAGTCCATCTGTAGATGCTCTTACACTTAGAAAAAATGTGTTGATCTAGAACCGAAAAGGGTTCTGAAAAGCTGTCCCCATACGAGAACCCTTTGAAGAACCCTTTTGGTTCCAGGTAGAGTACTATCAGTAACGTGTCAACTAACTATCTACTAACCCGAACCCTAGTCCTAACCTCAACCCTTTCCTAGCCCTAAAATTAACCTTAGTCCTAACCTTAACCCTATCCTAACCCTAAACTAACCCTAGTCCTAACCTCAACCCTTATCCTAGCCCTAAAATTAACCTTAGTCCTAACCTTAACCATGATCCTTAACCTAAACTAACCCTAAGTCCTAACCTTAACCTTATTAACCTTATCCTACCCTAAACTTAACCACTAACCCCATCTTTTCTAAAACCTAACCCTAACGGTAAACTAAGCAAGCAGTTTCTTATCAACAGATTTGTTTTGTTGAAGGTGATGACCATCTGTAGAGCATCTATCTGGACTATACAAATAAAGACCTAGATAGAATAACTCTGCACCATCTCCGGCGTTCCACGTCTACTCCCTCTGCCCTCTCCGGCGCTCCACGTCTACTCCCTCTGCCCTCTCCGCGTCCACGCCTTACTCCTCTGCCCTCTCCGGCGTCCACGTCTACTCACCCCTCTGCCCTCTCCGGCGCTCCACGTCTACTCCCTCTGCCCCTCTCCGGCGCTCCACGTCTACTCCCTCTGCCCTCTCCGGCGCTTCCACGTCTACTCCCTCTGCCCCTCTCCGGCGCTCACCGTCTACTCCCTCTGCCCCCTCCGGCGCTCCACGTCTACTCCCTCTGCCCTCTCCGCGCTCCACGTCTACTCCCTCTGCCCCTCTCCGGCGCTCCACGTCTACTCCCTCTGCCTCTCCGGCGCTCCACGTCTACTCCCTCTGCCCCTCTCCGGCGCTCCACGTCTACTCCCTCTGCCCTCTCCGCGCTCCACGTCTACTCCCTCTGCCCCTCTCCGGCGCTCCACGTCTACTCCCTCTGCCCTCTCCCGGCGCTCCACGTCTACTCCCTCTGCCCCTCTCCGGCGCTCCTCGTCTACTCCCTCTGCCTCTCCGGCCTCCACGTCTACTCCCCTCTGCCTCTCCGGCGCTCCACGTCTACTCCCTCTGCCCCTCTCCGGCGCTCCCACGTCTACTCCTCTGCCCCTCTCCGGCGCTCCACGTCTACTCCCTCTGCCCCTCTCCGGCGCTCCACGTCTACTCCCTCTGCCCCTCTCCGGCGCTCCCACGTCTACTCCCTCTGCCCCTCTCCGGCGCTCCACGTCTACTCCCTCTGCCCCTCTCCGGCGCTCCACGACGTCTACTCCCTCTGCCCTCTCCGGCGCTCCACGTCTACTCCCTCTGCCCTCTCCGGCGCTCCACGTCTACTCCCTCTGCCCCTCTCCGGCGCTCCACGTCTACTCCCTCTGCCCTCCGGCGCTCCACGTCTACTCCTCTGCCTCTCTGGCGCTCCACCGTCCTACTCCTCTGCCCCTCTCCCGGCGCTCCGCGTCTACTCCCTTGCCTCTCCGGCGCTCCACGTCTACTCCCTCTGCCCCTCTCCGGCGCTCCACGTCGCCTCATTATGAGACCTGGACTCCATCACTTCAACGATTCCTCCCTTATATCTGTCACTCCCTTAGGTTCATTCCCCAGGCAGTATTGATTATGTGTTTCATGTCAAGARCCTACTCCTGTTTTGTATTGTTTTTTTTCCATTGTTTTATTACTCACCATCTGCACCTGCTRCTCCACTCCCAGCATCTTCGTTACAARAATGAACACTTAACAGCACATTTCACACATGACAAATACACAATATACATATAAAWTTCMACCAAATAATGTTTTATTTAAATATATACAGCAATACATTAAAGTTTAAAGTATTAGTGTTAATMTATAACTCTGTTGTTGTGTTGTAGTCAGGAGCTGCAGGATGCTATAGAGAGTCTGGTCGACCAGAAGAGAAGAGGTCTACAGGAAGCTGACAAACTGGACCACATCAACTTCACTGCAGACCTCATCTTTGCACAGGTCAGTCCCTGACCTTGCCGTTACCCTATCCCCAACACTAACCCAAGCACAGGTCGTCTGCACAACTTAAAAACTGCCTTAGCCCACTGAGACAACGATCTAGGCATTAGGCAGAGCCCAAACCCAGGCTTAACCAAGGGTGGGGTCAATTTCATTTCAATTAAGTCAATATACATTTATGGAACTTTAGAATTTCAGATAATTTCCTGAATTGACTGAATTGAAATTGAATTGATCCTAACACTCGGGCTGACCCCAGCCCATGTCCTCTGCACAATATTATCATCTATTCTGCCGGTTGTTTCCACTTTCTTATGTTAAAGCATGTATAACAATAACATAGCCTGAGTAGCCAACGTGAGTCAACTAATCTGACGTGTGATTGTGTGTTTCAGAGRCACGGGGAGCTGTCAGCTGAGAATGTGAGGCAGTGTGTATTGGAGATGGTGATAGCAGCTCCAGACACTCTGTCCATCAGTCTGTTCTTCATGCTGCTGCTGCTCAAGCAGAACCCTGACGTAGAACTACAGCTCCTAGAAGAGATAGACACTGCTATAGGTGAGTCCCCACTTCACAATCTGTTAACATAGAGCTACAGCTTTTAGAAGAGATAAACACTGTTAAATTCTGTCTTTGTGTCTTTGAGCAAGGTARTTAATCCTAATTGCTCCTGTAAGTCGTTCTGGATAAGAGTGTCTGTTAAATGACTCAAATGTATAATAGGTCAGACCTTCACAATCTGTTAACATAGAGCTACAGCTTCTAGAAGAGATAMACACTGTTATAGGTGAGGAACCTCCTGCTGCAGCTTTTCTCTTTTTACTAGTTATAGGTCAGGACCCATCAAACCCAGACAACTACAGTACTTTCCAATTGAACTAAACCCTCTCATTTGATATTTTAGGGGTTCATGTAGCTATACTGAATATGTGGCAGTTTGAAGACCATCTCCCTCCTCTCTCAATGTAGGTGATAGGGAGCTCCACAARTCTGACCTGCAGAACCTAAGGGTCCTGGAGAGCTTCATCAATGAGTCCTTAAGGCTCCATCCCGTGGTGGACTTTACCATGCGCCGGGCACTGTCTGATGATGTCATCAGTGGCTACCGGGTGCCGAAGGGGACAAACATCATTCTGAACATGGGCCGCATGCACAGATCAGAGTTCTTCCTCAAGCCCAATGAGTTCAGTCTGGACAACTTTGAGAAAAATGTAAGAGAATAATCAAGACTATCACAGGGAGAAATTCATCTGCACCCTGAGGTGTAAAGAATTTGACGAATGTATTAATTAATTTGTTTCTCTCTGTCGCTCTCTCTCTCTCTTGCACTCTCAGATACCTAATCGTTTCTTCCAGCCTTTCGGGTCCGGTCCTCGATCCTGCGTTGGCAAGCACATCGCCATGGTGATGATGAAATCCATCCTGGTTACGCTGTTGTCACYGTACTCTGTGTGTCCTCATGAGGGCCTGACCCTAGARTGCCTCCCACAGACAAACAACCTATCACAGCAGCCCGTGGAGGAGGAGGGGGAGCCTCACACCATGAAGTTCCTCCCACGACACCAAGCCAGGAAGCAGTCTTAGAGCAGGGCTCAGACACTGGTATTGCATCCCAAATGACAACCTATTCCCTCTGTAGTGCAATACTTTTCACCAGGGCTCACAGGGCTCTGGTCAAAAGTAGTGCACTATGTAGGCAATGGGGTGGTATTTGGGACAAAGATTGCATTTTAGGGCTAATCTTAAATTAATACTTACTTCCCATATATGTAATATGTCAGTATTTTATTCATATTTGTATGTTCGTTATTTTGTACTACAAGTTATTTTGTGACGTTTTCTATGATAATAGGTTATGTTCCACGAGCACATGTCTTTGTAACCAACGGTATCTGTAATAAGAAAAGCTTGTTGATTCACACACCATTGTAATTATAGAATCTAAACTGTACATTCACACTTTTGAAACTAAATGACACTGAAGTGAAAATAAATGGCATATATTGTTATATTCAATCTGTTCAGTTTATTCATTAGATGTCCTTGGACCCATGGATGTTATAACTGACTGTCCATGAGATCAACATGATATTTTAAACATACGTTGAAGCTATACAGTTTAAACAATGAAGCTATAATTTGGGTTATGATTTTAGACAGTTGAACTAAGCTCATGAGACATTTACAGCCTTGTYTTATTGTTCATCATTACCAATCTTTAGGCGCGCTCATTTAACCCCTTATCTRCTGTATAGGAGTATGCCCTTCATCTTACTGTCTCAGTGAGAAGGGAACAGCAGGTTCCTGTTTTGCATATTTGTCCAGAACATTTTTGCTTCTTTAATATGAGCGATTTGGTGAGTTAGATTTCCATSTATTATATAAAACATACTGTAGGTAGCCCTAACCAACAAAAATATAAATGCAACATGCAAAAATGTCAAC
>NW_019943710.1:3468-18158 GCF_002910315.2 Salvelinus sp. IW2-2015 | reverse complement strand
TAGAAACAAAACGTTTGAGCAGCCTGATGCGCAGCTGGGGCCATTGCTGTCGGGAGAAACGGGCGAACCCGCAGCACCCACTGTGCCGCATATTTGCCCGCAGTGCATCATGCATTGAGGGTCCAAGGCAACTCCATTTGGAAGGTGGTGAGCTTTCCACGTCAACAAGCAAAGGTTTACCGCAGCAGTCCAACCTGCTTTTTTGCTGCTTCAAAGTCAGCAAATCGGGCGTCGAAAGTCAGCGGCAAGCCCATACCTATTTATCATCCAACTGTGCGCTCGGAACGCACTGTAGAGAGCTTCCTTTCATGTCTGGCAGCTGGAAAGTGGCTCAAATTTCTTTTCCCGCATCTGCGTCTCCCACAGAGTCCAGTTTGTTTTAAATGCCTTCAACGCTTACTGTACAATCAAGATGACATGCATCCCGACCCTGCAGTGCAAGTTCATTTGCATTCAGATGACTCTAATGTCACACAGAAAAGCATTTCACACAGAACATTTCGTCTGCGAGTTGTGTTGTGTCTTTCCCTTTGCCTGTCCAAGAAACAGACAAATCTCCTACGAAGTCGAAACATCTGTTGAAGCAGCCTTTCCCCTGGCTTACCATCGCACCTCTGTGTATAAGCAAATCACCATGCGCCGTTTCTAACTCCGTCAGAATAGCCTTGAACTGGCGTGATTCAACCTCTTCTCTGATTAAAGTGAACTGTCGCGTGGATGATTGCTCATACATGCTCCATTTTCAAGCTTTACGCACAACGCTCCTGGTGTATGATTACAATATAAGCTGTCAGCTCACCTGTCGCGTTTCCTTTGCACTTTTCCCGAATCTGCGCCACCGTCCGCTTCCTGTGTCCCACCACATCGCAGTGCTCCGTCGGTTGTCAAACCCACGAGTTTTTCCCCAAGCAGCTCCATCTCATTTACACAAATCTTGACACCTCTTCATACAAATTCATATCCCCGTATCTGTGCCATGCATAGGACGTAAAGCCAAAAAACTCCTCTGTCAGCTTAGGTGGAGTCACTCCGGTGAAAATGACAACTGGGCAATGTCAAATGCGGTGCTTCATCCACAAGCCAAGGAATATGCAATGAAAATCTTTTCCCTTTTTCCACAAGCTGCTCTTTTAGATTATGACAACTGGTCTACTCTCTCGCAATGGTGTTCTGCTCAGACTTCACGATTTAAAAAGAGTGCACTTTTTTCTGGGGCAAACTCGTCCACAAACTTAATCATGCAGTTTTTGATAAATCCCCCTCCGTAAATGGCCGCTGATTTTAGCAATCTCTTCTGCCAAATAAAACTGCCTTGACAGCAGCGGCCTTGGATTTGGCTTTTTGAACAAGAGCCTGTCGAGATTTGAGGCCTCGTTTAACTCCTCTGCACTTTGTTAGCCTTTGTCCCATGGTCCATATTCTTGTTTGTGTCGCGTGGTCGTTCATAATGTCGTCCTCAGCATTATACTCTTTCATACCGCCACACTTTCTCCACAACAAAGACACACAGGTTTCCAGCACCTCTGAACATATACTCCGACATCACCACTTGTTGAAACCCCCGGTCTCAAGTGTCCACTTCCGTTTCCCATTTTTGATGGTATCTGAAAGTTAAGTTACTGTGATGCTGAGGACTGCTGGCCAATAAATATTGAAATGAACACCTACTGCGCGGTGCGTGACCGTTGCATTGTGGGAAATTGTAGATGTGCGTGTTAAAAATCATGCGGGCGCCGGCTTGCTGCGGTCTTGCGGGCGGTTCTAATAATAAATCAAGATCATCCCAGGGCCGCGTTGAAAAAACCTTCTCGCGGGCCGGATTGGCCCGCGGCCTGGACTCTACATATGTGTTGTAAGAGCATGAACCTACAAGAACGGGCCACGCCTTGATGTAGTGAGAACGACAGGGTGTTGACACACACAAACACAGTATAGTATTGATTAGTGTCACGTTCGTGAACGAGGAGACCAGGCGCAGCGTGATTTGAATACATTCTTCTATTATACGAAGAATAACTGAACAAACTATAAACAAAACAACAAAACAACGTACGCTAAATAAGCGATCTGGCAGCAACTACATTTAGACCAATAACCACAATCCCGCAATCAGAGACAACGATAAACCAGCTGCCTCTGATTGGGAACCAATTCAGGCCACCAATAGACCACAAATGCCAGACTACACCACACACACCTAGACATACAAAAAACCCTAGACAATACAAAACAATCATACCCACCCTCGTCACACCCGTGACCTGACCAAAATAATCAGAAAACATATAATATCTAAGGTCAGGCGTGACATACCCCCCCCCCCCCCCCAAAGTGCGGACTCCCGACCGTCAAACCTGAACTTATAGGGGAGGGTCCGGGTGGGCATCTACCCTCGGTGGCGGCTTTGGTTCTGGATGCCGCCCCCCTCTTACACTGAGTCCGCTCGTAGCACTGACCCGTGGATCATCGCCCGGAGGCTCTGGACTGTGGATCTCGCCGTAAGCCCCTGGGCTGGAACCCTCGGGCGTGATCATCGCCGGATTTCTGACTGGGACCGTCGCTGGAGACCCCGGCTGGGGACCGTCGCTGGAGACCCCGGGCTGGGACAGTCGCTGGAGGCCCCGGACTGGGCCCTCTTGAGGTTCCGACGGATGGCCCGTCGGAGTTCCGTCTGGCCCGTCGTTGGAGGCCGTCCTGGGCCGCAAGCTGGCATTGGGACTGTCGCCGGAGCTCGGACTGGGACTGTCGCCGGACGTCTTCTGGACTGGTGCGGACCGGCTCGCTGGGGCCTTCGAGAACTGCTCTGACATGGTACTGACGCCGGACGCTCTGGAACTTGGCGGAGGCGCACTGTAGGCCTGCGTGCGTGCGGCCAACGAACCCGGTGTACCGGCTGAGACACGCACCTCAGAGGACGAGTGCGAGGAGCAGGCGACAGCGTACTGCGACCCTGGGAGGCACACTGGAGCGCCTGGTGCGTGTGTTCCGGAACTGTGTACCGGGCTGAGGACACGCACCTCAAGGCAAGTGCGAGGAGCAGGAACAGGCATACTGGACTCTGGAGCGCCACTGGAGCCTCGGTGCTGGGCCGGCAACTGTTGTACCGGGCTGGGACACGCCCATCAGGTGAGTGCGGGGACCAGGAACCGCGTACTGGACCCGAAGCGCACTGGAGGCCTGGTGCGTGGTGCCGGCAGCTGGTGGTACCGGCTGAGGACACGCGCCTCAGGGCGAGTGCGGGAGGAGGCAACAGAACTACTGGACCGTGGAGACGCATTGGAGATCCAGAACATAGAGCTGCTCAATATGTCCTGGCTGGATGCCCATTCTAGCCCGGCAAATGCAGGACTGAATAGACGCACCGGGCTAAGAATGCAACTGGAGACACCGTGCGCATCTCTGCATAAACACGGCCTGACAGTTACACGCTCCCGACGTAAGCACGAGGAGTTGGCTCAGGTCTCCTACCTGACTCAGCCAATCTCCTCATGTGCCTCCCCCCAAAAAATATTGGTGCTGCCTCTCGGGCTTCCGTGCTAGCCATGACCTTCATATCGTTGCCGTTCCTCTATTCTCCAATATTTTCCTCGTAGTATCGCCGTTCCGCTTTCGCTGCCTCTAACTCCTCTTCTAGGACGCGATAACTCCCCCGACTGGTCCAGGGTCCTGCTCCATGCAATATCCTCCCATGTCCAGGATGCTTTTCCGTCCAAAATCTCTTCCCAAGGTCCATAACTTCTGCTCCTTTTTTTCATGCTGCTTGTCCTGTTATGCGTGGTTATTCTGTCACGTTCGTCGTAACGAGGAACCAAGGCGCAGCGTGATTTGAATACATCTCTTTAATTTAACGAAGAAATACTGAGAACAAACTATACAAAACAAACAAAACGAACGTGAAGCTAATATAACGAGTGCTGACATGCAACACATATAGACAATAACCCACAAACCAAAATGGAAATGGCAACCTAAATAGATCCCCAATCAGAGACAACGATAAACAGCTCCCTCTGATTGGAACCAATTCAGGCCACCATAGACATACATATGCCTAGACTACACACACCCACAGACATACAAAACCCCTAAACAATACAAAACAATCATACCCACCCTTGTCCACACCTGACCTGACCAAAATAATACAGAAAACATAAGAATTACTAAGGTCAGGCGTGACAATTAGAAACTTAATACGATGGAAACAGGTCCCTAGCGGACTAACACAACATGACTGCTTGTTTATCAAAAGAGGAGAGTACAGAGTAACAAAGGGAAAAAGAAAGAGAGACAACTTATACACTTGGAACTACGCTCACAGTAATCATAACACTTTGCCCCGAACCACCGCCCGTTTGGGGTAAAGAAGTAATTCATGTATTTACGTGTTTGATGTCTTCCTTCGTCGTGTATCTCTGTTGGACACAGGCATTTTTGAAAYGGGTTCTGTTGGGCATTCTCCTGAGCTCAAGTGTAAGGCTCTGATTGTCCACAAGAGGTCACAATGTCCTTCTTAGTTGTCCGTGMCTTCAATGCCTTGTCCTGTAGTCTTAAGCAGAACTAATAGGATGGTGTTTACTTTCACCCATTCTGGAAGACTGGTCCTCTGAAGACAGCTAATCAGCCATGTCGATGATCCTCAGTGGGGTGATGAGAGCAGTGTAGTCCACGATGTTTTGAAGAGAGTAACAGAGTACTTACATTCACTTTCTTAGATACAGTGCTTAGAACAGCTACTCGGCCGTAACATTGATTGTTAGAGAGGCTACTTTGTCGTCTTCACCTCGTGTTGATTTTCAGGGTCGTAACCAATGGCGACCTAAGCTGCAACTTGAGTCCTTCTGGTATGCTATGTTAATTCTCAGCTCATCCTTCATACACTCTGGTAAAAAGGGTGTYTTTCCGTCATGCTGACACACAAGGATGAAATCCTGACATACAAAGTGTGAAAACTCTTCAAGTTACAATATTTTCATTATAACGTTTTTATACCATTTTAATGACATCACAAAATATACATTAATTTCCCATATTCCATCTCTCATCATTCCCCACATTCGGATGTTAAAAATATTGTCCCAGTGTTCACTTTTGGAGATTAGAGTTTTTGGGCGGCAAAACGTTTCTGTAACAAAGAGATTCCAATCACCACTACTGAAGACCAAAAAGAGTTCTCTGCTGCATACAATTTACGACTGGGTGTGAGGTGTCATAAAACCCCCACATCAATCCCTCCTCCCCTCTGTGGGTGAGAGGGATCTGGTAGACGTTGATCCATTGTAACCTGATCTTTGGATCCTCACAGGAGAGTCATGACAACGTGTTGAACTCCAGTCCTTGAGGGCAGAGTGTCTGCAGGTTTTCACACCTCCCTTGTATTGATTGATCAATTAAGGTAATTGATTAGTTAGGAACTCCCCTCAACTGGTTGTCTAGGTCTTCATTGATTAGTTAGGAACTCCCCTCAACTGGTTGTCTAGGTCTTCATTGAATAGTTAGGAACTCCCCTCAACTGGTTGTCTAGGTCTTCATTGATTAGTTAGGAACTTCCCTCAACTGGTTGTCTAGGTCTTCATTGATTAGTTAGGAACTCCCCTCAACTGGTTGTCTAGGTCTTCATTGATTAGTTAGGAACTCCCATCAACTGGTTGTCTAGGTCCTAATTGATTAGTTAGGAACTCCCCTCAGCTGGTTGTCTAGGTCTTCATTGGACTTTAATTGAAAAGAAATAATACAAACCAGCAGACAGGTCTCTCCAGGAATTTAGTTTGACACCCTAATCTTTGGTTGATTGATAATCCCGTATGGCACTGCCTGAATTCCAACATGACTTCTTGCTGGGCTGGCTAACTGTGTTGGTATACATTGGGTTGTTCCGGTGCAGCTGTGTGTCCATTGGGTTGAGAATCTGCTCAAAGGTGCTTCTAGCACATCATGTCCACCACCATTCTGTCTGGCTGCCCTGGAGTTATATAGGCTACCATGACAACATTATGATGCATGTCCAGGGAGGATACAGCCACACATGACAAGTCCTAACTGTGGTTTGGAATGCATGGAGTCATGCTATTGATTGCTGTATTCATTATTGTATGCCTTAGTTGTTGATTGAACGCATGCAGAACAATGTGATACAATATTGTCTACTTTCTGTTTTGTAGTTTTACTACATATCATTTCACTAAAGAAACCTAAACTGAACTCCTGCTTCCTGGTCTTCTTTACTGTAACTGTTAGCTGTCTCCTGTCTGTCAAGCTTTGTATATGTTACATATTGTTACATATGTTACATATTATGAGGGCAGAACACTGCTTTAAAATAAACTTTAGAATAAATGTAGAATGCGTTTTCCATTTCAATCTGTGATACCTACCAATAACCACCAGGGGGGACTAAGACCATCTAAAACCACAGATGCAGTTCATTCTTCAGTCTGAGTATTGTACACACACACAGAGAAAATGTCCACATGCAGCAATAGATCCCATCTCATAACACCAGAAATGAAACATAATCAATGAATCTGATCACTAAATAGCCTCCTGCGGTCAGAAAGGATCTCCTCTCCAGTCATCTGTATTGATAATGACAGATGTTTGTAAACAGAAGAGTCAAACCTGGGCTGATACAGCTGTATCCTCATTACTGTGACAGGATCACTATACACCGGATCTCTGAGCCTGTTTCCACCGCAACACAACAGGTCTAGATGAGGAATGGAACATGAGAAGAAGCCAGCCTTTCTGAAACCTGTCCTGATGAACCACCTGTTGTAGTAGAAGAGTAGTAAGTGAAGGATGACCTGAGTCACATACTGGATGTCCTTCTACTCTGACTTCTGTACACATTCATCTAACACACACCACACACACACACACACACACACACACACACACACACACACACACACACACACACACACACACACACACACACACACACACACACACAACACCACAACACACACACACACACACAACACACACACACACACAATAGTGTACCTCTGTTTCCTTTCAAGGTGAATATTCTGATATGTTTCTACACACAGCCAAACAGATGAAGGTTGAAAGGGAGTTATGAAATCATCTCTCACCACGCTGGACAGCCCCTACAACTCCAGACTGATACCTTCAATACGATGCTCAAACATTAGTGATTAGAAGAACACGTGGCATGCAGAAATGAGTTTCTATGACAATCAATGAGGCCTGAAAGGAGTTTAAAAATAACAGTTGGTAGAAACAGCTCAGCAGGCAGAATGAGCTCTCTGTATGTTGTGAATCATCATCAGGACAACATTGATCTGAGAAGGGACGGGGGAGTGTGTGTCTGCTGTGTTTATGTAATTCTGTTCATGTGTGCACTACTTTTCACTACTCCAGAGCCGCCTCCCCCCTTCTTTCTCTGTCTCTCCCTCTCCTCCTCTCTTCCCTGCCTCCATCCTGTCCATAGAGATGTAAATAATTCTGCCATGCCAGCTAGGTGAGAGGCTGTGGTCTCTGGCTGAAGTCCTACTCCACTATGATGTAATGAATGTTTCATGGTTTAACTCTGCTATTAAATATTAACAGCAGGTTAACAGCAGCAGGAGCTCTGAGTCAACCTTTGTCGGTGCAGCATTTAAATCAGCACTGCTGGACAGCATGACACAAGGGACATGCTAACAATGGTTCCACATGAAATGGCAGAGATGAATCTGCAATGCAGAGTAGGACTGAGAGAGGGAGAGGGAAAGAGGAGAGACAGGTAGGAGAGGAGATCAGAGGAGATGGGGAAGAGGGAGGAGATGAGAGGAGAAGTGGGGTGTGAGGAGAGGGAGGAGTAAAGAGAGGATAGGAGATGGGAGGAGAGGATATGAAAGGAGAGGGAAGAGAGGAGAAGTGAGGAGAGTGATAAGAGGAGAGGGAGGAGAGGAAAGGAGAGAAAGCAGGGGTGAGAAGAGGTCACTCAAGAGCAGAAGCCACAGCGTCCCCTCAGCATCTGTTGTCCTGACTCCCTCAGACCACTAATGAGGGTTCCCACCACTGAGAGTTCCTACCTCCCGCAACAACGTAACCAGCATGATGGAGTGGCTGTTTCCTGGAGTGATTCCTGGAGTGTGTGCGTGCGTGCCATGCCGTAGATAGATAGTAAGAGATAGAGTGCAGCATTTTGGGTGTGTCCTCTCTGTGTGGTGTGTGTGTGTGTGTGTGTGTGTGTGTGTGTGTGTGTGTGTGTGTGTGTGTGTGTCTGAGAGTCTGTGTGTGTAACACCACAGGAGAACCTCAGCCAGGGTGTTTGATTGTTTTTTTCCCTAATTGAAACCACCTGCACACAGCCCGTCCTAACAGTCAGGAGAGCTGACAGTGTAGGACATAGTTGCGGGTTTCCAGGACCCAGAGTAGACCTACTCCGTGACTTAAAAGCATGCTCAATGGGGATGTTTTTGTCTGTAGTAGGCTGAATCTGGGTCTGGGAAAACCGTCCCAAGACGTTTCACCATAGTTTACTACAGTATCAGGACCAGGGTAAGACAAGTGAAACTATATGAGGTACTTTACAGTGTTTCCCAATACTGGTCTGGGGCACAAAGGGGGCACATCTCTACTTTTGCCCTTACATGTATTGGAGCTTACCTTTGTGACATTAATTATTAAGCAAAACGTCTTACGTTGAGAATAAAATTCTTCGTATTGCAAACAAAATAATGATATTGAAAGCAAAACATAAACCAGAAGTTTGAGAGCCCCAGAAATATTGCAAGGAAATTATTTTTGAATTACGGAGAACAAAATAATTGTAAATTGATCAAAAAAAAAAAAAAAACGTGATTTTTACTTATGACAACGCCCGCCTTATTTTTCTTTCTTTGGTTCAGTTACACTGTGTTTCTTTTGCTGACTGTCTTTTCCCGTTGAACGTTCTGGACATGTGATTCCAGCGGCATGTTTCACTGCTGGTTTCCCTCTGAAACTAAGCAAGGTTGTCCTGGTTGGTCTGTGGATGGGAACCAGATGTTGTTGGAAGTGGTGTGGAGCCAGTAGGTGCACCCTTCCCCTGGTCTTTCAGGTGGGATGATAAACTGATGTCCTGACTCTCTGTGGTCATAACATCCTATGGACATTTAACATTCATACTGTATGCACTAAAATACCTTTTTACATAGTAAAAGGGAAACGGACCTTATCACCACCAATTGTGTGGCACTCAAAGCTGTACATGGGAGAAAACTGACACGTTAGCCTAGAACACACGTCAACACGTTTAAACACGGACACACAGACACAGATGTCGAGGCAGTGTCTACGTGTGTAACCATAATGAGAATCAGAATGATCGTCATTCTCATAAATAACAGATGTCATGGATGGTAACACTGCTGAATCTCCCTACATCATGCAGTCTACAAGCACATGACTAATGGGGCTCGTCCAGGATCTTGTTTCCCATGAGTATGGTAGTCACACTAATCGCCTACTCTGAAGCTCTGCTGTGGCAGATATTTGAGTGTCAAAATACACTTTCTGTCACTTTCTGTCACTGGTTATAAGATTGGTGGAATAATTTAGGAAGTTGCATAAACACAGGCTTATAAATAAAAAAAAGCCATGGACTTTGAGTTGAAGCATTTGTGGAAAGCCCTACATGGGAGATGCTAGATAAATGTACGGAGAAGAATCTGCTCATCATTGGCAAAGCATTATGACATCAAAGTGGCATCTGGCGATCCAAAAGCAGTAGTCAAAGAGTTGATGGTACTACTTCAGCAAAAAGTACATGATCAACTCAGATGCTTTTTGGATCGCCAGATGCACTTTGATGTAAATCTTTGCAATGACGAGCGATTACCTCTGTACATTTATCTAGCATTCCCATGTAGGGTTTTCGCAATGCCAAGTCCATGTTTTTTTTATTTAATAGCCTGTGTGTTTTATGCAACTTTCAAAATGATTCCACCAATCTTATGACCCCTCAAGGTGCGATGTCATTGCAGAAACTTCCACAAAAGTGTTTTTGAACACGAAATATTGGCTCAGCAGAGCTTCAGAGTAGGTGACTAGAGCAACTAGCATACTCATGGAGACAAGATCCCAGACATCCCCCATTAGAGTTCCTTCATTTGCTGGAAGTCGAAGACTTCCAAACAGATCTATTACACAGTTACACAGAGAGGAGAGAGGGAGCAGGGAGGGAGGGAGGAAGAGGGAGGAGGGAGAGAAGAGCAGAGAGAACAGAGACAGAGACAGAGAGAGAGAGAGAGAAGAGAGAAGAGAGAGAGGAGAGAAGAGAGAGAGAGACGAGAGAGAGAGAGGGAACAAGATAATATACTGTACAGAACAATAGAGAGAGAGAATCAACATTTCATAAAACAGGCATTATCTTAGCCAATTGCTCATCGTTGCTGGCCATCAAGGTAACTTCTAACTTAGCATGGTAGTTGTATTGTTTGCTTATTGTGTAAGCCGTTGCATGTACTGTAGCTTTAGTTATTTGTAGCTGTACATTAGTAAGCTTAAGTTGTAGCTGTGCGATTACTGTAGCTTTAGTTTTGTAGCTAGAGCATGTACTGCAGCCTTAGTTTGTACTGTAGCATTACTGTAGCTTTAGTTTAGCTGTAGCATGTACTATAGCTTTATTTGTTGCTAGCTTACTGTAGCTATGTCTAGCGTCTAGCTTTAGTTTGTAAGCTGTAGCATTACTGTAGCTTTAGTTTGTAGCTGTAGCATGTACTGTGCTTAGTTACCGTCATTAATGGCTAGTTGTAGCTGTAGCAATGTACTGTAGCTTTAGTTTGTAGCGTAGCATGTACTGTACTTAGTTTGTGCTTCTTAGCATGTACTGTAGCTAAGTTGTAGCTGTAAATGTACTATAGCTTTTAGTTTGTAAGCTGTATATGTTCTGGTGTTTAGTTTGTAGCTGTAGCAATGTACTGTAGCTTTAGTTTGTAGCTGTAGCATGTACTGTAGCTTTAGTTTGTAGCTGTAGCATGTACTGTAGCTTAAGTTTGTAGCTGTAACATGTACTGTAGCTTTCCATTATTTCTTGTGGGCCGGCTAAGGCGTATTGGTGTCTCTGAGGGGTCTTTGGCCTGGTTTGCTAACTGCCTCTATCAAAGAGTGCAGTGTATAAAGTCAGAAATCTGCTGTCTCAGCCACTGCCTGTCACCAAGGGAGTACACCAAGGCTCGATCCTAGGCCCCACACTCTTCTCAATTTACATCAACAACATAGCTCAGGCAGTAGGAAGCTCTCTCGTCCATTTATATGCAGATGATTTGCATATTATTTCTCTACGCTTAACCTTGTTCTGAACACCTCCAAAACAAAGGTCATGTGGTTTGGTAAGAAGAATGCCCTTCTCCCCACCAGTGTGATTACTACCTCTGAGGGTTTAGTGCTTGAGGTAGTCACCTCATACAAGTACTAGGGAGTATGGCTAGACGGTGCACTGTCCTTCTCTCAGCACATATCAAAGCTGCAGGCTAAAGTTAAATGTAGACTTGGTTTCCTCCATCGTAATCGCTCCTCTTTCACCACAGCTGACAAACTAACCCTGATTCAGATGACCATCCTACCCATGCTAGATTACGGAGACATKATTTATAGATCAGCAGATAAGGGTGCTCTCAAGCGGGTAGATGTTCTTTACCATTCGGCCATCCGATTTGCCACCAATACTCCTTTTAGGACGCATCACTGCACTCTATACTCCTGTGTAAATTGGTCATCTCTGTATACCCGTCGCAAGACCCACTGGTTGATGCTTATTTATAAAACCCTCTTAGGCCTCACTCCCTCTTATCTGAGATATCTACTGCAGCCCTCCTCCTCCACATACAACACRCGTTCTGCTAGTCACATTCTGTTAAAGGTCCCCAAAATGCAAACATCCCTGGGTCGCTCGTCTTTTCAGTTCGCTGCAGCTAGCGACTGGAACGAGCTGCAACAAACACTCAAACTGGACATTTTTATCTCAATCTCTTCATTCAAAGACTCAATCATGGACACTCTTACTGACAGTTGTGGCTGCTTTGTGTGATGTATTGTTGTCTCTACCTTCTTGACCTTTGTGCTGTTGACTGCCCAATAATGTTTGTACCATGTTTTGTGCTGCTATCATGTTGTGTTGCTACCATGTTATTGTTATGTTGTGTTGCTACCATGCTGTGTTGTCATGTGTTGCTGCAATGCTATGTTGTTGTCTTAGGTCTCTCTTTATGTAGTGTTTGTGTTGTCGTCTCTTGTTGTGATAGTGTGTTTTGTCCTATTTTATAGTTGTGATTGTCATTTAAGAAAGAAAATATTGCCAGGCGCGTCCGTCCCCGCAGGAGCAGGCCTTTGCCTTTGCGTAGGCCGTCATTGTAAAAATAAGAATTTGTTTTCTGTAAACTGACATGCCTAGTTAAGTAAAGGTTAAATGAAATACAAGTAAATAATTAAAGCTGCCATTTGAGGAGCTTGGAATGAGCCTTCATTTCTCAGATCAATGAATTAGACTGAGGAGATTTCAGAAGAAAGTTCCTTTGTTTCTGGCATTTGTAGCCTCTAATTGAAACCCACAATGCTGACTGCTCCAGATACTCAACTAGTCTAAAGAAGGCCACGTTACTGATGTGGGCTTCTTTAATCAAAAACAGTTTTCAGCTGTGCATAAACACAATTGCAAAATAGTTTTTTTAAATGATTTCAATGTAGGCCTTTTAAAATGATGAACGTTGGATTAGCTTACACAACGTGCCATTGGACCACAGGACTGAGGTTCTGATAATGGGGCTCTGTACGGCTGTTGTAGATATTCCTAAAAAATCTGCCGTTTCCCAGCACATAGTCATTTACAACATGTAACAATGACTACAACTGATTTCTGATTGCATTTTTTGATGTTTATTTTGAATGGACAAGTGAAATGTGCTTTTTCTTCTCAAAAACAAGGACATTTCTAAGAGACCCCAAACTTTTGAACGGTAGTGTATGTCGGTCATAAAACATTTTATGTGAGTAGACTGCTGATTGGCCAGCTCATGAGTTAACAGAGTAATAACTTAAAAGTGAGATTTTCAGTGGACAAGGTATGGTAGCTTTCAACCTGTAGCGTGTATCATTTACAAGTACGGTACGTGTTAACCTGCTGCTGATCATTTGACACAGTACTGTACCTTTAACCTGTAGCTGTATCATTTTACACAGTGACGGTACTTTAACTGCAGCTGTATCATTTACACAGTACTCGTACCTGTTAACCTGTAGCTGTCAGCATTTACACAGTACGGTACCGTTTAACACTGCAGCTGTATCATTTTACACAGTACGGTACCTTTTACCTGCGAGCCTGTAGCAATTATACACAGTACTGTAGCCTTTAACCTGTAGCTGTATCATTTAACACAGTTACTTGTAAGACCTTTAAACCTGTAGCTGTATCATTTTGTACACAGTCTGTTAACTTTAAACCTGTATGTTTAGGAGTAGCTTTAGCCTTTACATCTTCAGAGAACAATCTGCCAAGGCATTACAGCATAAAACATGCCAAGTAGAGGCTCCAGACCCTACAGCATAGATTTGACCATGACATGGCTTGAGAGTAACAAACAATATTGTAGATCTCCTGTGTATCTGCCCATAGATATATAACATCTATATTACTGTTCGTCTGACTCCAGTGGTTGTGTACAGTAACTAATTCCTTTCGTCAATTCCATGGCTGTCCAGACGTGGCGAAATTAAAGACTATTCCCATCATAAATGATGAGGATACATCTATCTTCTCTAAACACGTAGTAGCTGCACCATCCAGACATTGCAGTGAGTCACTCCACAATACTTCAACTCACTACTCTGTACAATAGAGTCCATCCCAAACACCTCCAATCTTCTTCCACTCTCCTTTCAATTAATCTTCTTCTCCCAGTCAACTCTTTCTTCATCTCTAAACTACCCATTTCTCTCACCATTTTCTATCTCTTTTTGCTCTCTAACATTACGTTCTCATCTCACCTCTGTCCCCAGTTGGTGTGTGGATAGAGTATGGAAATTACTGAGCCTGTAGAGCAGTGGAATGGAAAGAGTGGATGGGAAAGAGAAGAAAGGGGCACTGGAGAGAGCAGCAGAGAGGACTGGAGAGAACACATAGAGGGACTGGAGAAGAACAACAGGAGGCTGGAGAGAAACGATAGAGGACTGCGAGAGACACAGGGAGCCTGGAGAGACACAGAGAGGACTGGAGAGAACAATAGAGGACTGGAGAGAAACAGAGAAGGACTGGAGAGAACACCAATAGAGGAAGGAGAGAACATGAGGACTGGAGAGAACACAGAGACGGACTGGAGAGAAACACGTAGAGGACTGTGAGAGAACACAGAGAGGCTGGAGAGAACCCAGAGAGGACTGGAGAGAACAAGAGGGACTGGGAGAGAACAAAGAGGACTGAGGAGAGACACATAGAGGATGGAGAGAACACAGATGAGGACTGGAGAGAACAGAGAGAGGCGACTGGAGAACAGAGAGGACTGGAGAGACACGGAGAGGACGGAGAGAACAAAAACAGAGGCCTGAGAAGAAACACATAGAGGGACTGGAGAGAACAACGAAAAGAAGAAAATAGAGGACTGAGAGAACAACAGAGAAAATGACTGGAGAGAACGAGAGAGGACTGGAGAGACACAGAGGAGGAGAGGTAACTCATAGAAGGAAGAGGAGACGAGAAAAGC
>NW_019943710.1:0-2100 GCF_002910315.2 Salvelinus sp. IW2-2015 | reverse complement strand
TAACGTAATAGTGTTTAGAAACATATTATATTTTATTTACAGTAAAAGTGACTCCAAAATGACACAATAGATTATTTTCCATTAATTTCTATTGTGTCCAGAATTATCTGAAACACAACCATAACCCCCCACTTCATATCTAMTATATTAATAATATTTTCCACTTTCTTCCTTTTTTCCTTGTCCGCCATCTTCTTCCTCATCAGCTACAAAAMCTAGAGAAGCTAGGACTATTTGCAAGCTACACTGCTGTCTCCCAGCAGTTYCCTCTCTTCATCTCTCCCGTGAAGCTTTTCTGTCACATAGTCTGTCGGCACGCTTTGTGGTGTCCACATGGTCCTAAATCTAGTCGGCAGACACCGCTAAACAGCCTACCCGACCGCTTGGAGGCATCTGCATAGTCCTAAAGCACACAAGGCATGTTGTTGTATTACAGTGCAATGACAAAACTGGGACGGGACACAAAAATGCTATTTCAGAATGTGTGTGTGTTGGGGGGGATCATGTCCCCACCTGTTCCCAGTGAAAGATGCGCTCCTGCCTATAGGGTGCAAAATTGCTAGGACCATAGCTGACAAGTGAGCTGCATCACATATGCCTAAAATAATATTGTGGGACTGCAGTTGGGTTTGGGACCAGATCTTGTGGTAGCGGGTGGGAGTCGGACAGAAATAAAGCAGGTGCTGGTGGAGTGTTGTATGAAAACCTACCTGTGTGGGCGGTAGTGGGATGAAGAAATCAGTCCCGCACAGAACTCTACCTTCAACAACACATATCATTGCAATGACATCATATACCAATGCTACATTGACAATAAAAGCAACACTTTCCCCACAACCAGGCAACAACTCTACTTCCACAACACCCGCCCCTCCACCACCAGAGGTTAAGCTGGAGTACAAATTGGAGCAAAACTTCACCGCAGACTTGACTAATGCATCATCACCACATTTTCAAGCATTAGCAGCAAGTGTTGCTACAGTGGTAAGTTCTGTTTAATATTACATCCTTTTCAAGTCTTTACTTTTCCTCACCAACAGGTTTAAAGGAGCAGTTTTTACATCAATCTTTWTWTTTWTTTWWTTTTTTTTTAACTTATAAATGAATTATAATATATTTGTACCTATTGTAAAAAAATAAATGTAAACAATCATGTATAGCCTCAAAACATGGTTAAAACTATTATTTTGATATATTAGATGGTCAGTCCTTGCATCTACAGCTCTGGTCTATGAACTTGAGCATGACAACATTTCTCCAGCCCCATCCCTCAGCTCCTTATTGAAACAGTGGCGGGAAGTCGCTTTGTTATTGTTTCAACTGCTGATTGGTCCTTTATGTCACTTTCAGTTAATTAAATTAAGTGAAATATTTCAAATTGTATTAATTCAATGAATAAAAGGCGACTCTTTTTGTGGTACTACTTTTTGTGAACAAATATGTGAACATATTCTATTTGATTTAGAAATAGTTTGAGGAAACTATTTAATATTTTATCATGATAAGCAGTTAATAAGCAGACCTTCAAATAAAGTCAATGATTTTAACTATGATTAGTTCTGCCTTTATAAATGTTATACTATTTATCTTCAGCTGTACCTTCTGATAGATGTTCAATGTTTTAGGATGTATTCATGACTAAATATGATATATAACACTTATATTTACAGCTGGACAGTGATTACAAACACAAATATGGATCCAGTTTCAATCACACAGTGGTTCTTGGTTTCAGGTAGGTAGTTATTGACATTGGGACATTCTTGGGTTTCTTTTGTAGATTCACATTATATTCATCAATTAATTTAGAGGTTAATAAGTAATGTATTTAATTGTATATAATTCCAAAAATAATAACAATATGAACATGATTTGCTGATGGACTAATAAAAAAAGGTTTCGTTTTGTTTTCCAGTGAAGGTTCGGTTGTGGTATAYACTSTGCTACTATTCAACAATAACACAGCTGCTCCCACAACAACCACTTCTGCTCCCACAACAACCACAGCTACTCCAACAACAACCACAGCTGCTCTGACCACAGTTACAACTGGTTCTTCAACCACTACCACAACACCAGCCCCTCCACCACCAGAGGTTA
>NW_019943709.1:111084-117899 GCF_002910315.2 Salvelinus sp. IW2-2015 | reverse complement strand
CAATCTGGTCAAGATTTAGTGGTGGGATTATAGATGTCTACAACAATCTGGTCAATATTTAGTGGTGGGATTATAGACATTAAAACCTTCCTAATATTGAGTTGCTCCCCCTTTTGCCATCAGAACAGACTCAAGTCGTCAGGGCATGGACTCTACAAGGTGTCAAAACGTTGGCCCATCTTGACTCCAATGCTTCCCTCAGTTGTGTCAAATTGTCTGGATGTCCTTTGGGTGATGGACCGTTCTTGATACACAAAGGAAACTGTTGAGCGTGAAAAACCCAGCAGCGTTGCAGTTCTTGACACCAACCGGACAACCTGGCACCTACTAACATACCCAGTTCAAAGGCACTTCAATATTTTGTCTTACACATTCACCCTCTGAACGGCACACAAACACAGTTCATGTCTCAATTGTCTGTTGGCTTAAAAATCCTTCTTTAACCCGTCTCCTCCCCTTCATCTACACTGATTGAAGTGGATTTAACAGGTGACATCAATAAGGGATCATAGCTTTCACCTGGATTCACCTGGTCGGTCTATGTCGTGGAAAGAGCAGGTGTTCATAATGTTTTGTACACTCAGTATATATGACTACAACAATTTGGTCAAATCTGGCTTTTTAAAATTATTTTATTTATTTCACCTTTATTTAACCAGGTAGGCCAGTTAAGAACAAGTTCTAATTTACAACTGCGACCTGGCCAAGATAAAGCAAAGCTGTGCGACAAAAACAACAACACAGAGTTACACATAAACAAACGTACAGTCAATAACACAATAGAAAGTCTATATACAGTGTGTGCAAATGAAGTAAGGAGGTAAGGCAATAAATAGGCCATAGTGGCGATGTAAATACAATTTAGCATTAACACTGGAGTGATAGATATGCAGATGAGGATGTTCAAGTAGAAATACTGGTGTGCAAAAGAGCAGGAAAAAACAAATAWGGGGATGAGGTAGGTAGTTGGTTGGATGGGCTATTTACAGATGGGCTGTGTACAGTCGTGGCCAAAGTTTTGAGAATGACACAAATATTAATTTCCAGAAAGTTTGCTGCTTCAGTGTCTTTAGATAATTTTGTCAGATGTTACTATGGAATACTGAAGTATAATTACAAGAATTTCATAAGTGTCAAAGGCTTTTATTGACAATTACATGAAGTTGATGCAAAGAGTCAATATTTACCGTGTTGACCCTTCTTTGTCAAGACCTCTGCAATCCGCCCTGGCATGCTGTCAATTAACTTCTGGGCCACATCCTGACTGATGGCAGCCCATTCTTGCATAATCAATGCTTGGAGTTTGTCAGAATTTGTGGGTTTTTGTTTGTCCACCCGCCTCTTGAGGATTGACCACAAGTTCTCAATGGGATTATGGTCTGGGGAGTTTCCTGGCCACGGACCCAAAATATTGATCGTTTGTCCCGCGAGCAACTTAGTTTATCACTTTTTGCCTTATGGCAATGTGCTCCATATGCTGGAAAAGGCATTGTTCGTCACCAAACTGTTCCTGGATGGTTGGGAGAAGTTCTCTCGGAGGAGTGTTGGTACCATTCTTTATTATGGCTGTGTTCTTAGGCAAGATTGTTGAGTGAGTCCACTCCCTTGGCCGGAAAAGCAAACCCCACACAATGATGGTGTCAGTTTGTTCTTTCCTTTGGTATGACACAGGACTGATGGTGGCGTCACCCCCTTGTCTTCTCCGGACAAGCTTTTTTCCGGATGCCCCAACAATCGGCAAGGGGATTCATCAGAGAAATTACTTTACCCCAGTCCTAGCCTGTCAATCCCTGTACTTTTTGCAGAATATCAAGTCTGTCCCTGAATGTTTTTCTCCTGGAGAGAAGTGGCTTCTTTGCTCCTTCTTACACAAGGCCATCCTCCCAAAGTTCTTTGCTCACTGTGAGTTGCAGATGCACTCACAACTGCCTGCTGCTATCCTTTGAGCAAGCTTTGTACTGTGGTGCCCCTCGATCCCGTCAGCTGAAATCAACTTTAGGAGACGGTCCTGGCGCTTGCTGGACTTTCTTGGGCTGAAAGCCTTCTTCAACAACAATTGAACCTCTCCCTTGCAAAGTTCTTGATGATCCGATAACTGGTTGATTTTAGGTCAATCTTACTGGCAGCAATATTCTTGCCTGTGAAGGCCTTTTTGTGCAAAGCAATGATGACGGCACGTGTTCCTTGCAGGTAACCATGGTTGAACAGAGAATAACAATGATTCAAAGCACACCTCCTTCTGAAGGCTAATGTAACAGGGTTTGTTATGTTTCCACTGCCTCTAAAGAAATGTGTATTTGCTGTCACAGCATTCTATTGGTTATGTTCAACTCTGAATGACAATAAGGGTGTTGTGATTGGCCCCCGCTTGAGATAGGGGAATCGCGACGTCAGTCTTCCAGTAATTGAAATGTGATGCAAGGGGTAGGTACGTTCTGAAACTGTTTTCTATTTTTATTTTACAATGGTGTACAAGTTGCTGTACGTTACTGGATTTTAACTGTGTGGGTTATATGGTACATATGCTTTGGCATATGAAATTGCTGTAAATAATTTGTTAGCTAGCATAAACCGATGTCTGGTCACATATAGCCACGGTAACACAGTTGTCTTATGCTCAGAAACTGTTGAATCATCGAAAAACCCTGCAGTCTTGCAGGTCCTTAACACGAAACCGTTGCGCCTGGCACCTACACCATACCTAGTTTAAAGCAACTTCAAATATTTTGGTCTTGCCCATCACCCTCTGAACTGGCACACATACACAATCCATGTCTTAATTGTCTCAGCCTTAAAAAATCCTTCTTTAACCTGTCTCCCCTTCATCTACAACGAATTGAAGTGGATTTAACAAGTGACATCAATAAGGGATCCTGGTAACGTCTGACCAGAGTTATTATGTGTTTTTGCTTGGTTTAGTGTTGGTCAGGACGTGAGCTGGGTGGGAATTCTATGTTGTGTTGTCTATTTGGTCTGTTTTCTATGTCGCCTAATATGGTTTCTCATCAAGAGGCAGATGGTAATCGTTGTCCCGATTGAGAAATCAATATATAGGAGGCTTGGTTTTGTGGTTGGGATTTTTGTGGGTTTTGTTTTCCTGTCTCTGTGGTTGTGTTTTCTGGCTACCAGATAGGAACTGTCTCGCTTTCAACGTTTGTTGTTTTTGTATGGTTGTAAGTGTTTCACCGTTTTCTTGTCTAATTAAACATGTTGAACACTAACCGCGCTGCTTTTGGTCCTCTCTTCACCCTGGAGAAAGCCGTTACAGGATATAGCTTTTAAGCCTGGATTTCACCTGGTCCAGTCTGTATGGAAAGAGCAGGTGTTTTAATGTTTTTGTATACTCAGTGTCTAATACATTATATTTACAGTATGATAATAGCTGCACTCAACAGAATCAAGAATAAGCTTTGGCCACATCACGTCTAAGGCTCGTGTCAAAGGTTTACAAATCTCATGTTAAAGAGAGACTAGATTTCAACTAGACATATTTTACTGCATATATCCCCTGAAAAGGAGTTGCTTTATACATGGGTACTTGCTTCGTGGGTTCATGTCTATCATACAGAAGTAAGGACGAGGTCAAACAAACCTCTAATCACTGTCTGTCACCATATCTTACGCAAGGCCTTTGCTCGGCCTGACTTGGGGGGAGGTGTTCGCCCGTATTCAATAGAATATCTTACCAGACCAGACTTAAAACAGAGTCGTTTGTTTTACTCTTTAACTAAGCCAAAGCCCGTTTGTTTTACTCTTTAGACTAGCCCAGGTGGTTCCTGCATACTGGACCTGGGTCGACCGTTTGAGTGCAGTGAGGAGTAGCAGGGTTATGTGTGGCAGCAGAGATACGCCTGCTCTGAATTGTCATCTAAGGGAGGGAAAGATACACAAAATCCTCCAGATCCAGTGTTCTACTGGGGATTACTGTTGCTGGCTGCGAGGTAGGTGTTGATATGGCTCTCTGGCTTTCTGCTCATTTGGTATTTTTATTTTATTTTGTTGTGTTATTATTACTTTGTTTGTTCGGGAATGTTTGCGTAATAATTTTCCTATGAAGAAAAACACTTCCCAGTTCAACTAGTTCTCACAGTCCTCACGTTCAAGAATTAGACGTTCCATCTTTGTTTCTCAAACGTCAAATTTTGAGTTGTTGCAAAGTCAGATTTCGAAGTGTTTTAGGGTTAAGTTTTAGGTATTAAATGCAAACATTTTTAAGGGTTAAGGTTCATTTCAGGCATTACCCTCAGGGAATGGGTAAGGTTTGGGATAGGTTTAAAACAAAAAATCTCAACAACAAAAAAAATATATAGCTGGATTTGAATTTCGACCTTTGGATTCAGAGGCCAGATCACTCCACTATCCTGTCCCAAGCCCTAACAAAACCAAACCCACTTGAACGTAACGGCGCTCAATGTTTGCCCATGGTGGCCTGGTTTCCACGTTATTCCTGACGTCTCTCAACATGGGATGGAAGTCAAATACTGAATTAAGCTAGCAGTTGAGGGAGAGCTTTTTGGGTATGTGTCTCTTGGTGGAGTAGAGTGAATGTGTCATACCCTGATCTGTTTTCCACCTGTCTTTGTGCTTGTTCCACCACCTTCCAGGGTGTCGCCCATCTTCCCCATTATCCCTGTGTATTTTATACCTGTGTTCTCTGTTTTGTCTGTTGCAGTTTGTTTGTTCATTCATCTACCAGCGTTTGTTCCCGCCTGCTCCGCCTGTTTTCCTGCTCTGTTTTCTAGTACTTCCCGGTTTTGACATCTGCTTCCCTGGCCCTGAGACTGCCTGCCGTTTTGTACCTTAACCCCACGTTCTGTATTCTTGACCGTTCTGCTGCCCTGACCCTGAGACTGCCTGTCGTTTGTACTTACCCAACCGTGTATTATTGACCCCTGCCTCCTGCCCTGAGACTGCTGTCGTTTTGTACCTTACCCCACCGTTTCTGTATTTTGACCCCTGCTTCTGCCCTGACCGAACTGCTGTCGTCTTACCTTACCCATACCGTTCTGTTATTATTGACCTGCCTGCCTGACCCTGCGATGCTTCGTTCTTGTACTTACCTCACCGTTCTGTATTATTGACCCCTGCCTGCCTGACCTGAGATGCCTGTCCGTTCTGTACCTTACCCCACCGTTCTGGATTATTGACCCCTGCCTGCCCCTGACCTGAGACTGCCTGTTCGTTTGTACCTTAACCCACCGTTCTGTATTATTGACCCCTGCCTGCCCTGACACTGAGACTGCCTACCATTCTGTACTTACCCCATCGTTCTGTATATTGACTCCTGCTGCCGTGGACCCTGAACTGCCTGCCGTTCTGTATTTTGACCCTGCCTGCCGTGACCTGAGACTGCCTGCCGTTCTGTAATTATTGACCCCTGCTGCTGAACCCTGAGACTGCCTGTTCGTTCTGGACCTTTATAATAAACGTTCTCTGCGATTATTGACCCCTGCTGCCTTGGACCTGTAATTTTGCCTGCCCCTGTTGTTTAGTAATAACTTTTGTTTCTTTATACATTTTCTGCATCTGGGTTTTACCTTAACGTGTTATAAAGTGGTTTAGAGTTTTTTTTCTTTCTTGGTTGCACATGTGACATGCTGTTATAAATTAGCTAAGACTGAGCACCGCCTCGGGATTGAGCATTATCTTGTTTGCCTTATGCCTTATACACGCTCGTTGAGTGCGGTTTAGTGTCCAGCTGGTTTGTGGTGGTAAATAGACAGCTCCGAAAAATTAAATTAAAACTTTATTTGGTAAATAGTGTGGTTACCAGCTTAACACAAACACAAAACACACACACACATAATCTCAGCAAAAAAGAAACGTCCCTTTTTCAGGACCCTGGTCTTTCAAAGATATTCGTAAAATCCAACTCACTTCAACAGAATCTTTTATTGTAAAGGGTTTTAAACACTGTTTCCCATGCTTGTTTCAATGAACCATAAACAATTATGAACATGCACCTGTGGATCGGTCGTTAAGACACTAACAGCTTACAGACGGGTAGGCAATTAAGGTCACAGATATGGAAAACTTAAAGACACTCAAAGAGGCCTTTCTACTGACTCCTGAAAATAACCCAAAGAAAGAATGCCCAGGGTCCCTGCTCATCTGCGTGAACGCCTTAGCATCCGCAAGGAGGGGGCCCAAACAATTTAAAAAGGAAACCCCCTGCCAGATTGGCCAGGGCAATAAATTGGCAATGTCGTACTGTGAGAAGCTAGAACACTACAGGGAAGACAGGACGGACAGCTGATCGTCCTCACAAGTGGCAGACACGTGTAACAACACCTGCTACAGGTCGGTACATCCGAAATACACCTGCGGGACAGGTCAGGGGCAACAACAACTGCCCGAGTTAACCAGGAATGCACAACCTCTCCTTCAGAACTGTCGCAATAGGCTGAGAGAGGCTGACTTTGGGCTGTAGGCCCTGATGTAAGGCAGGTCTCACCAGACATCACAGCAACACGTCAACTATGAGCACAGACAAACCACCGTTGCTGGACCGACAGAAGTGGGCAAAAAGTGACTCCTCTGACGAGTCAGAGTTTTTTGTCCACCAGGGGTGATGGTCGGATTCGTGTTTATCGTCGACTGGACATGAAGCGTTCTTCCGAGGCCTGTTACTCTGGAGCGGTACGATTTGGAGTGGAGGGTCCCGTCATGGTACTGGGGCGGTGTGTCACAGCATCATCGGACCTGAGCTTGTTGTCATCGTAGCAATATCAACGCTAGTCGCATTTACAGGAAGAGTGGGGGTAACATCTCACAGCAGAGAACTGGCAAATCTGGTGGCAGTCATGAGGACGAGA
>NW_019943709.1:99806-110469 GCF_002910315.2 Salvelinus sp. IW2-2015 | reverse complement strand
CTAGGAGCGATATGTTCCGTAGGGTTGTGTTTTTAGGGAGCGATATTGTTTCCGTAGGGTTGTGTATTTTAGGGAGCGATATTGTTCCGTAGGGTTGTGTTTTTAGGGAGCGATGTTGTTCCGTAGGGTTGTGTATTTAGGGAGCGATATTGTTCCGTAGGGTTGTGTTTCTAGGGAGCGATTATTGTTCCGTAGGGTTGTGTTTTTAGGGAGCGATATTGTTCCGTAGGGTTGTCTATTTAGGGAGCGATATTGTTCCGTGGGGTTGTGTTTTCTAGGGAGCGATATTGTTCCGTAGGGTTTGTGTTTTTAGGGAGCGAAATTGTTCCGTAGGGTTGTGTTTTTAGGGAGCGATATGTTCCGTAGGGTTGTGTTTTTAGGGAGCGATATTGTTCCGTAGGGTTGTGTTTTTAGGGAGCGATATTGTTCCGTAGGGTTGTGTTTTTTAGGGAGCGATATTGTTCCGTAGGGTTGTGTTTCTAGGGAGCGATATGTTTCGTAGGGTTGTGTTTCTAGGGAGCGATATTGTTCCGTAAGGGTTGTGTTTTTAGGGAGCGATATTGTTCCGTAGGGTTGTGTTTTTTAGGGAGCGATATTGTTCCGTAGGGTTTGTTGTTTTTGGGAGCGATATTGTTCCGTAGGGTTTTGTTTTTAGGGAGCGATATTGTTCCGTAGGGTTGTGTTTCCTAGGGAGCGATATTGTTCCGTAGGGTTGTGTTTTTAGGAGTGATATTGTTCCGTAGGGTTGTGTTTCTAGGAGCGATATTGTTCCGTAGGGTTGTGGTTTTTAGGGAGCGATATTGTTCCGTAGGTTTTGTGTTTTTTAGGGAGCGATATTGTTCCGTAGGGTTGTGTTTCTAGGGAGCGATATTGTTCCGTAGGGTTTTTTTAGGGAGCGATATTGTTCCGTAGGGTTGTGTTTTTAGGGAGCGATATTGTTCCGTAGGTTGTGTTTTTAGGGAGCGATATTGTTCCGTAGGGTTGTGTTTTTAGGGAGCGATATTGTTCCGTAGGGTTGTGTTTTTAGGGAGCGATATTGTTCCGTAGGGTTGTGTTTTTAGGGAGCGATGTTGTTCCGTAGGGTTGTGTTTTTTAGGGAGCGATATTGTTCCGTAGGGTTGTGTTTTTAGGGAGCGATGTTTGTTCCGTAGGGTTGTGTTTTTTAGGGAGCGATGTTGTTCCGTAGGGTTGTGGTATTTAGGGAGCGATGTTGTTCCGTAGGGTTGTGTTTCTAGGGAGCGATATTGTTCCGTAGGGTTGTGTTTTTAGGGAGCGATATTGTTCCGTAGGGTTGTGTTTTTTAGGGAGCGATATTGTTCCGTAGGGTTTGTGTTTTATAGGGAGCGATATTGTTCGTAGGGTTGTGTTTTTAGGGAGCGATGTTGTTCCGTGGGTTGTTGTGTTTTAGGGAGCGATATTGTTCCGTAGGGTTGTGTTTTAGGGAGCGATATTGTTCCGTAGGGTTGTGTTTTAGGGAGCGATATTGTTCCGTAGGGTTGTGTTTTTTAGGAGCGATATTGTTCCGTAGGGTTGTGTTTTTAGGAAGCGATATTGTTCCGTAGGGTTGTGTTTTTTAGGGAGCGATATTGTTCCCGAAGGGTTGTGTTTTAGGGAGCGATATTGTTCCGTAGGGTTGTGTTTCTTAGGGAGCGATATTGTTCCGTAGGGTTGTGTTTTTAGGGAGCGATATTGTTCCGTAGGGTTGTGTTTAGGGAGCGATATTGTCCGTAGGGTTGTGTTTTTAGGGAGCGATATGTTCCGTAGGGTTGTGTTTTTAGGAGCGATATTGTTCCGTAGGGTTGTGTTTTAGGGAGCGATATTGTTTCGTGGTATGGGTGTTTCTAGCAGCGATATTGTTCCGTAGGGTTGTGTTTCTAGGCAGCGATATTGTTCCTGTAGGGTTGTGTTTTAGGGAGCGATGTTCCGTAGGGTTGTGTTTCTAGGGAGCGATATTGTTCCGTAGGGTTGTGTTTTTAGGGAGCGATATTGTTCCGTAGGGTTGTGTTTTTAGGAAGCGATATTGTTCCGTAGGGTTGTGTTTTCTAGGGAGCGATATTGTTTCCGTAGGGTTGTGTTTCTAGGAGCGATATTGGTTCTTGTAGAATCCGTTTAATTTTGTTCCATATTGTTCTAAACTATGAAGTTAATGTTCTCAGCTTTATCTTTTGAAAATACACGTTTTTCAGATTGAGGTTGTATTTAGTAGTCACATGTACAGGATTGCAGGTGTTATTACACCCCTGAGAATCAGTGTCATGGGGATAATGCTGCCTACCCTCACCACCTGGAGGAATCAGTGTCATGGAGATAATGCTGCCTACCCTCACCACCTGGAGGAATCAGTGTCATGGAGATAATGCTGCCTACCCTCACCACCTGGAGGAATCAGTGTCATGGAGATAATGCTGCCTACCCTCACCACCTGGAGGAATCAGTGTCATGGAGATAATGCTGCCTACCCCCACCACCTGGAGGAATCAGTGTCATGGAGATAATGCTGCCTACCCTCACCACCTGGAGGAATCAGTGTCATGAGATAATGCTGCCTACCCTCACCACCTAGAGGAATCAGTGTCATGGAGATAATGCTGCCTACCCTCACCACCTGGAGGAATCAGTGTCATGGGGATAATGCTTGCCTACCCTCACCACCTGGAGGAATCAGTGTCATGGAGATAATGCTGCCTACCTTCACCACCTGGAGGAAATCAGTGTCATGGAGATAATGCTGCCTACCCCCACCACCTGGAGGAATCGGTGGTCATGGAGATAATGCTGCCTACCCCTAATGCTGCCCACCTGGAGGAATCAGTGTCATGGAGATAATGCTGCCTACCCTCACCACCTGGAGGAATCGGTGTCATGGAGATAATGCTGCCTACCCCTAATGCTGCCCACCTGGAGGAATCAGTGTCATGGAGATAATGCTGCCTACCCTCACCACCTGGAGGCAGCCCGTCAGGAAGTCCAAGACCCCAGTTTCATAGGAGGAGACCCAGGGCCATGAGCTTTGTAATTAACTTATAGGACACTATGGTGTTGAAGGCCGAGCTGTAGTCGACGAACAGCATTCTCACACATGCATTTATTTTGTCGAGGAGGGTAAAGGGCAGTGTGCGGTGCATCGTGAAAAGACTCTGGGGATGGGGATGCACCTCAGTATGTACCCATTGTTCCTCTGTAGTGCATTTAAACTTACGTCGCAAAGAAAAGCCTTGGGTGGCGAGTTTATGCAATTCCAAGTCAGGAAGACACAAAACCATCCTCAGACTCAGGAAGACATAAAACCCAGACTAAAAAGAAAGGTTTTATTTGCCCATATTATGTCTGTTATTACCAAGTATACTTTTAAAAAGTTATTCTTTGGTGGGGTAAGCTTTTTTTTTGTCACAAATGATTAAACTTATAGGTCTATTATCAGCAGGGGACTCTCCAGATTCTCCTGGTTTTAGCCAAATAACTGTTTGGTAGATGGAACTAGGAAGCTCTGAATTGCGTGACGTGTTGCATTTGTGTAAATCGGGGGACTAATTTGTCCTTAAAAAAAAAAATAATAATATAATATTCAATGGAAAGCCGTCCAATCCTTGGTGGTTTTTTTTATGCAAATGTTTGTTTATTTTAAATTAGATAATTTCCCCCCCCCCCCCTGCTTGCAACTGGGTCCTGGACTTTCTGACGGGCCGCCCCCCCAGGTGGCGAAGGTAGGAAACACATCTCCCACTTCACTGTTTCTTGCGTGCTCAGCCCCCTCCTGTACTCCCTGTTCACCCATGACTGCGTGGCCACGCACCCCTCCAAATCAATCATCAAGTTTGCAGACAACACAACAGTAGTAGGCCTGATTACCAACAATGATGAGATGGCCCACAGGGAGGAGGTGAGCGCCCTGTTGGAGTGGTGCCAGGAAAACAACCTCTTCCTCAACGTTCAACAAAAAGGAGCTGATCGTGGACTCCAGGAAACAGCAGAGAGAGCACCCCCCCCCCCGCACATCGACAAGGCTGCATGGAGAAGGGTGAAAAGCTTCAAGTTAAACTTAGTCCACAAGCTGGCTACCATCGTGGTTCCTCACCCTGCACCTTAGAGGCTGCGGCACATAGACATTGAACACTGTTCACTTTAAATAATGTTTACATATTGTTTTACTAATTTCATATGCATGTACCTACCATCGAGAGCATCCTGACTGGTTGCATCACTGCCTGGTATGGTAACTGCTCGGCCTCTCGACCGCAAGGCACTACAGAGGGTTGTGCAACGTCCTAGTACATCACTGGGGCCAAGCTTCCTGCCATCCAGGACCTCTATACCAGGCGGTGTCAGAGAAGGCCCTAAACATTGTCAGACTCCAGTCACCCCTAGTCATAGAGTTCTCTCTGCTACAACACGGCAAAGTGGTACCGGAGAGCGCCAAGTCGAGTTCCAAAAGGCTTCTTAACAGCTTCAAGACATAAGATTCCTGAACAGCTAATCAAATGGCTACCCAGACCCTCTTTTACGCTGCTGCTACTCTCTGTTTATTATCTATGCATAGTCACTTTAATAACTCTACCTACATGTACATATTACCTCAACTAACCAGCACATTGACTCTGTATCGGTACCCCCTGTATATAGCCTCGCTTGTTATTTTACTGCTGCTTTGAATTATTTGTTACTTTTATTTTCAATTTTTTTACTTAACACTTTATTTTTTCTTAACTTCTTAAAGCATTGTTTAGTTAAGGGCTTGTAAGTAAGCCTTTCACTGTAAGGTCTACACCTGTTGTATTCGGCGCATGTGACAAATACAAATGTGATTTTGTTGCTTATTTCCTGTCTTGGTTGTTTCCCTGCATTGTTTTATTTCCTGTCCTGTTTTCTGTAATGTTTCCTGTAGACCTGTTTCCTGTAGACCTGTTTCTCTGTAATGTTTCCTGTAGACCTGTTTCTCTGTAATGTTTCCTGTAGACCTGTTTCTCTGTAATGTTTCCTGTAGACCTGTTTCCTGTAGACCTGTTTCTCTGTAATGTTCCTGTATACCTGTTTCTCTGTAATGTTTCCTGTAGACCGGTTTCTCTGTAATGTTTCCTGTAGACCTGTTTTTCTGTTTTGTTTCCTGTAGACCTGTTTCTCTGTAATGTTTCCTGTAGACCTGTTTCTTCTGTAATGTTTTCTCTGTAGACCTGTTTCTCTGTAATGTAAACACAACCCTACGGAACAATATCGCTCCCTAAAAACACAACCCTACGGAACAAAATCGCTCCCTAGAAACACAACCCTACGGAACAATCCTTGGAACCTGATGTGGAGATCTTGTGCTGGCATGGTTACACGTGATCTACGTTTGTGAGGCTGGTTGGTTACAAAATCTCTAAAACAACGTTGGAGGCTTATGGTAGAGAAATGAACATTACATTCTATGGCAACAGATCTGGACACTCCTGCAGTCAGCATGCCAATTACACGCTCACTCAAAACATGTGGCACTATGTTGTGAGGCCTTGTATTGTCCCCAGCACAAGGTGCACCTGTGTAATGATCATGCTGTTTAATCAGCTTCTTGATATGCCACAGCTGGTCAGGTGGATGGATTATCAAAGGAGAAATGCTCACTAATATGAATGTAAACAAATGTGTATACAACATTGGAGAGAAATAAGCTTTTTGTGTCTGAAAAATGTGTAGGATCAACCCTAAATGTTTTTGTTCGGTATAGATATTCTGAAATGCATGAAACTTAGTTACATATCACGAAATGTTGATATGAAATCGTGAGGGAATTTGAGTCAGAAAAAGATAGTCATACGATAGGTAAGACATAGAAAACCTTGCAGAAAGCATATTTAACTAACAATAACTTAGAATGGTTTCTATTATAAACTATTGGAACCTAGACATTAAAATAACTGATGTTGACACAAGATGGAGGGAAAGTTGGAACATAACTCATGAAATTACAGCTAATGGAAATGGATGCTTAATCCAGTATAAACTAAATGTATAGAATTTATTATACAAGAGACAAAATTCAACCAATTCTACAGCACAACGGCAGTCAGTACCAATGATCCATCTCTTCTGGTAATGCTAGCAAGTCCAAAAGTTAAGGGGCAGAGTTATACAGTTGGCTTTTAATCTGTCTGCATGGTTCAAGACATGTCATGTGGGGGTGCCGATGGGTTGGACCACACTTTCCTGGTCAAACATCTGGAAAAAATGTATACTTAAAAACACTGGAAATCAACCAATCCTCCATTGTTAAAATGTCTAAATGTTCAAAGTGCTGGAGACAAATGGTGCAGTTGGAGGCAGAGAGAGTGAGAACCGGGGGGGGGGGTCTGGGGCACGGAGGATATTGGGACTGGGCAGGGGGGGGGGGGTCTGGCAGGGGGATATTGTGGATGTCTGGCAGGGGGGATATTGTGGATGTCGGGCAGGGGGGGGGGGGTTCTGGGCAGGGGGATATTGTGGATGTCTGGCAGGGGGGGGGGGGTCTGGGCAGGGGGATATTGTGGATGTCTGGGCAGGGGGGATATTGTGGATGTCTGGGCAGGGGGGGGGGGTCTGGGCAGGGGGAATTGTGAGTCTGGGCAGGGATATTGTGGATGTCTGGCAGGGGGGGGGGGGTCTGGGCAGGGGGGATATTTGTGGATGTCTGGGCAGGGGGGGGGTCTGGGCAGGGGGGATATTGTGGATGTCTGGGCAGGGGGGGGGGTCTGGGCAGGGGGGGATTATTGTGGATGTTTGTGTGCGTGTCTATTTTAGTTTGTACGTGGAAGTGTTGTATTGTAAAAACAAATCCTAAAATAAAGACCAATGGAATCCCAGCTGGCCCGTGGTCACTGGAACATGGTTCTATACCACACAGGGTTCCATACCACACAGGGTTCCATACCACACAGGCAGGGTCCATACCACACAGGCAGGGTTCCATACCACACAGGCAGGGTTCCATACCAACAGGCAGTCCATACCACACAGCAGGGTTCCATACCACACAGGCAGGGTTCCATACCACACAGGAGGTTCCATACCACACAGCAGGGTCCATACCACACAGGCAGTTTCCAACCACCAGGCAGGTTCCATACCACACAGGCAGGGTTCCATAACCACACAGGCAGGGTCCATACCACAGCAGTTCCATACCACACAGGCAGGTTCCATACCACACAGCAGGTTCCATACCACACAGGCAGGGTTCCATACCACACATGGTTCCATTCCACACATGGTGCCATACCACACATGGTCCATACCAACATGGTTCCATTCCACACATGGTTCCATTCCACACAGGGTTCCATTCCACACATGGTTCCCATTCCACACATTGTTCCATACCACACATGGTTCCATTCCACACCAGTTCCATTCCACACAGGTTCCATTCCACACATGGTTCCATACCACACGGGTTCCATTCACACAGGTCCATTCCACACAGGGTTCCATTCCACACAGGGTTCCATTCCACACAGGTTCCATCCACACATGGTCCATACCACACATGGTTCCATACCACACATGTTCCATTCCACACAGGTTCCATTCCACACATGGTTCCATTCCTCACATGTTCCATACCACACATGTTCCATCCACACAGGTCCATACCACACAGGGTTCCACCACACAGGGTTCCATCCACATGTTCCCAACCACAAATGGTCCATTCCACACAGGTTCCATACCACACATGTTCCATACCACACATGGTTCCATTCCACACAGGGTTCCATACACACAGGGTTCATACCACACATGGTTTATGGTTTATATTCACATGAGTATTTCTCCAAATAACATGAATGGTCCATTCATTGAGCAGCAGACTAAAGAGAAGAAAGATGGAGAAGAGAGAGGTAGAGAGAAGAACGTCTCACCTTAACGGTCTCATAGTTGAGTAAAGAGTCATAGCAGCGTTTCCTGCCTCGTTGTCTGCCTGTTCATCTCTATCCTGAACCGAGTCCTGGAGAACAAGATGGACGCCAAGGGTTACACAGCTGGGAAGAATTCACAGGAAAAGGTAGCTTCAGCTTTTCTAAAGGGCTAGTTTTAGCTAGGCCAACCACATTCAGTGCAGTCGGTAAGTATTCAGACCCCTTGACTTTTTCCATTTTGTTATGTTATCCTTTTTTCCCCTCAATGTTTAACACCCCATAACACAACACCCCATGATGACAAAGCAAAAAACAGGGTTTTAATTTTTTTTTTTACTAATTTATAAAAAATAAAAAACTGAAATATTACATTTACCTGCAGTACCAGTCAAAGGTTTGGACACAACTACTCATTCAAGGGTTTTTCTTGATTTTTACTATTTTCTACATTGTAGAATAATAGTGAAGACATCAACAATATGAAATAACACGTATGGAATCATGTAGTAACCAAAAAAATTGTTAAACAAATCAAAATATAATTTGAGATTTGAGATTCTTCAAAGTAGCCACCTTTTGCTTTAACAGCTTTACACACACTTGGCATTCTCTCAACCAGCTTCGTGAAGAATCTCAAATATAAAATATATTTTGATTTGTTTAACACATTGTTCCATATGTGTCATTTCATAGTTTTGATGTCTTCACTATTATTCTACAATGTAGAGAATAATACAAATAAATAAAACCCTTGAATGAGTAGGTAGGTGTGTCCAAACTTTTGACTGGTACTGTATGTATTCAATCCTTTTACTCAGTACTTTGTTGCAGCACCTTTGGCAGCGATTACAGTCTTGAGTCTTCCTGGGTTTGATGCTTGGCACACCTGTATTTGGGGAGTTTCTCCCATTCTTCTCTGCAGATCCTCTCAAGCTCTGTCAGGTTGGATGGGGAGCGTTGCTGCACCGCTATTTTCATGTCTCAGGTGGACTCCAATCATGTTGTAGAAACATCTCAAGGATGATCAATGGAAACAGGATGCACCTGAGCTCAATTTCAAGTCTCATAGCAAAGGGTCTGAATACTTATGTAAATAAGGTATGTTCATTTTTTAATACATTTGCAAACATTAAAAAACATTTTTTTTCGCTTTGTCATTCTGCGGTATTGTCTGAAGATGGATACATTTTTAAAAATCATCTATTTTAGAATAAGGCCTCACAAAATGTGGAAAAAGTCAATGGGTCTGAATACTTTCTGAAGGCACTGTGTTTACCTAGTACAATGAACACCAACAAGTAGCGAAGGTCATCTGTCAACAACAACAACAGACTGTACCTCCACTGTGTGACAGCAACGGTGAAGGCTGTATACGCTCCCAGAGTACCCAGAGTCACCGCAGCAAATTCCAACCCGCATTTATAATACTGAGGAGAGAGAGAGAGAGAGACATTTTAAATATTGTAAAGAGTAAAGAGGGTGAAATACATTAAACTGGAGGTGGATAAAGACATTACCGAGCTATCATTACAACGTATTACTGTAGCTAGAACAGAGCAGAATATCAGGAGAAGAACAAGACTGCCATTAGTCTCACCATGTAGATAACACTATTATAATATAGACATTACCAAGCTATCATTACAACGTATTACTGTAGCTAGAACAGAGCAGAACATCAGGAGAAGAACAAGACTGCCACTAGTCTCACCATGTAGATAACACATTATAATATAGACATTACCAAGCTATCATTCAGCATGACAATGCCCCCGTGCACAACGAGGTCCATACAGAAATAGTTTGTCTAGATCGGTGTGAAAGAACTTGACTGGCCTGCACAGAGCCCTGACCTCAACCTAATCGAGCACCTTTGGGATGAATTGGAACGTCGACTGAGCCAGGCCTAAAAGCCCAACATCCGTGCCTGACCTCACTATAATGCTCGTGACTGAATGGAAGCAAGTCCCCGCAGCAATGTTCCAACACCTAGTGGAAAGCCTTCCCATATAGCAGCAAGACCAACTCCATATTAATGCCTATGATTTTGGAATGAGAAGTTGGACGAGCAGGTGTCCACATACTTTTGGTCATGTAGTGTACTTCCATAAAATGTTTAACTGGTACCTGGAGACCTTCAGACAAGTCAAGGCCTGTGGGCATCCTAGATGTCCAAAACAACCAACATGTACATGTTCGTGAGAGTCTCACCACGTCAGAATAGCCCAAACTGTTCAGACAGAAGTCGGCAGATCAGCTGTACCGACTTCAGACGAGTCCCAAGACGCGTGTGTGGGTTGTAGAGCAAAACAGAGAACACCATCGTGTTCCTGAGTCACCCAAACCAGTCGGACGCTAAAAGACGATTTTGAGAGAAGTCCAAATTTTGGGATGTCTGATGATCTGACAAACCCCAGCTCTAGCCCTGACACTTTTCACCAGATGAAGTCTACATCGGCGGATGTGGTGGATTGGGACAAATCCAATGCAAAAAAAACAGATCTCTTAAACAGGCAGATATTATGATAATTCGATTTCCAAGAGGGTGCTGACATCGACCGTAGGAGTTTAAAGTGAATATTCTCTAATATTTTTGCCCATAATCATGTACTAACTTATAAAACAGCTCACTGTTTTCACATCTGCATCTTTCCCGTAGGACAATCGAGAAGCGCAGGATCACCTAGGTAACCAAAACGCAGGATCAACTAGGGAACCCAAAACGCAGGATCACCTAGGGAACTCAAAACGCAGGATCACCTAGGGAACTCAAAACGCAGGATCAACTAGGGAAC
>NW_019943709.1:89695-98744 GCF_002910315.2 Salvelinus sp. IW2-2015 | reverse complement strand
GCTGGAACTGTCTCTATTACACGGCCTCGGGCTGGAACTGTCTCTATATTCACGCCTGGGCTGGAACTGTCCTCTTATTACACGGCTGGCCTGGGCCAGAACTGTCTCTATATTAAACGGCCTGGCCTGGGCCAGAATCTGTCTCTATTATTACAGCGCCTGGGCTGGAACTGTCTCTATTTATTACACGGCCTGGCTGGCCTGTTCTATTATTATTACACGGCCTGGGCCGGTAATGTCTCTATTATTATTACACGGCTGGGCCGGAACTGTCTCTATTATTACACGGCTGGGCCGGACTGTCTCTATTATTTACACGGCCTGGGCGGAACTGTCTCTATTATTACAACGGCCTGGGCGCGAACTGTCTCTATTATTACGGCCTGGGCCGGAACTGTCTCTATTATTACACGGCCTGGGCGGGACTGTCTCTATTATTACACGGCTGGCGGACTGTTCTATTATTACACGGCTGGCTGGAACTGTCTCTATTATTACACGGCCTGGCCTGGGCCAGAACTGTCTCTATTATCCACGGCCTGGCCTGGGCAGAACTGTCTCTATTATTTACACGGCCTGGCCGCGAACTGTCTCTATTATTTACACGGCCTGGGCCGGGACTGTCTCTATTATTATTACACGGCTGGGCCGGGATGTCTCTATTATTATTACACGGCTGGGCCGGGACTGTCTCTATTATTATTACACGGCCTGGGCCGGAACTGTCTCTATTATTACATGGCCTGGGCCGGAACTGTCTCTATTATTACACGGCCTGGGCCGGAACTGTCTCTATTTTTACACGGCCTGGGCCGGAACTGTCTCTTTTGTTACACGGCCTGGGCCGGAACTGTTCTTATTACACGGCCTGGGCCGGGACTGTCTCTATTATTACACGGCCTGGCCGGAAACTGTCTCTATTATTACACGGCCTGGGCCGGGACTGTCTCTATTATTACACGGCCTGGTGGACTGGTCTCTATTATTCCGGCTGGCTGGGCGGGACTGTCTCTATTATTTACACGGCCTGGCCGGGACTGTCTCTAGTTACACGGCCCTGGCCTGGGCCGGGACTGTCTTATTTATTATTATTACCTGGCCTGGGCGAGACTGGTCTCTATTATTATTACACGGCCTGGCTGGAACTGTCTCTATTATTTACACGGCCTGGCCTGGGCCGGGACTGTCCTCTATTATTACACGGCCTGGGCTGGAACTGTCTCTATTATTACACGGCCTGGCCTGGCCGGGACTGTCTCTATTATTACACGGCCTGGGCCGGGATGTCTCTATTATTACACGGCCTGGCCTGGGCCGGGACTGTCTTATTTATTATTATTACCTGGCCTGGGCCGAGACTGTCTCTATTATTTATTACACGGCCTGGCTGGAACTGTCTCTATTATTATTACACGGCCTGGCCGGAACTGTCTCCTCTCTGATAAACTCAGGCTAGATTTGTCAGCCATGTCCATTTTGAGCCAGACCTGGGTCCTAATAGTATTTTTTTATTTGTTCAAATACTTGAGGTTAACTTCATTTGTCTTGCCTAGTTTGAATCAAATCAATGGATCTCCATTTTTGTCCTTTACTGATAACTACAAAGGTTGGCTCTGCATGCCCAGGCCGTGTAATAATAGAGACAGTTCCAGCCCAGGCCGTGTAATAATAGAGACAGTTCCAGCCCAGGCCGTGTAATAATAAAGACAGTTCCAGCCCAGGCCGTGTAATAATAGAGACAGTTCCAGCCCAGGCCGTGTAATAATAGAGACAGTTCCGGCCCAGGCCAGACTGGTAACTCTATCGAACTTATCCTCTGCAGCAGAGGTAACTCTGGGTCTTCCATTCCTGTGGCGGTCCTCATGAGAGCTAGTTTCATCATAGCGCTTGATGGTTTTCGCGAATCCTGCGTTTTGAGTTCCCGACTGCACTGCAGTTCTTTAAATGTTCCATATTGACTGACCTTCATGTCTTAAAGTAATGGACTGTCTTTTCTTAAATCAAACTTTATTTGTCACATGCGCTGAATACAACAAGTTTAGACTTTACCGTGAAATTCTTACTTACAAGCCCTTAACTCTTCTTGAACTGCACTGCTGGTTAAGAAAATATTTACCAAGTAGACTAAAGTAAAAAGTAACACAATAAGAATAACAATAACGAGGCTATATACAGGGGGCACCGGTACCAAGTCAGTGTGCAGGGATATAGGTTAGTAGAGGTAATTTGTACATGTATGTAGGGGTGAAGTGACTATGCATAGATTATAAACAGCGAGTAGCAGCTGTGTTAAAAAGGGATGGGGGTGGGGGTCAATGTAAATTGTCCGGTTGAGATTTTATGAATAGTTCAGCAGTCTAATGGCTTGTGGGTAGAAGCTGTTGAGGAGTCATTTGGTCAAAGACCTGGCACTCCGGTACGGCAGCAGAGAAAATATGTGCTTTCCCCGCCTATTATATAGGTCCTGGATGGCAGGAATCTTGGCCCTAGGGATGTACTGGGCCGTTCGCACTACCCTCTGTAGCGCCTTACGGTCAGATGCCTAGCAGTTGCCATACCAGGCGGTGAGGCAACCAGTCAGGATGCTCTCGATGGTGCAGCTGTAGAACATTATGAGGATCTGGGGACCCATGGCAAATCTTTTCGATCTCTTGAGGGGGAAAAGGTTTTGAGGTGCCCTCTTCATGACTGTCTTGGTATGTTTGGACCATGATAGTTTGTTGGTGATGTGGACACCAAGGAACTTGAAACTCAACCCGCTCCACTACAGCCCCGTCGATATTAAATGGGGGCCTGTTCGGCCCACCTTTTCCTGTAGTCCACGATCATCTCATTTGTCTTGCTCACATTGAGGGAGAGGTTGTTGTCCTGGCACGTGTCTCTGACCACCTCCCTATAGGCCGTCTCATTGTTGTCTGTGATCAGGCCAACACGGTTGTGTCGTCAGTAAACATAATGATGATGTTGGAGTCGTGTTTGGCCACACAGTCGTGGGTGAACAGGGAATACAGGAGGGGACTAAGTACACACCCCTGAGGGGCCCCAGTGTTAAGGATCAGCGTGGCAGACGTGTTGTTGCCTACTCTTACCACCTGGGGGCGGCCCGTCAGGAAGTCCAGGATCCAGTTGCAGAGGGAGGTGTTTAGTCCCAGAGTACTTAGCTTATTGATGAGCTTAGTGGGCACTATGGTGTTGAACGCTGAGCTGTAGTCAATGAACAGCATTCTCACATAGGTGTTCCTTTTGTCCAGGTGGGAAAGGGCAGTGGACGATAGAGATTGTGTCATCTGTGGATCTGTTGGGGCGGTATGTGAATTGGAGTGGGTCTAGGGTGTCCGGGAGGATGCTGTTGATGTGAGCCATGACCAGCCTTTCAAAGCACTTCATGGCTACCGACGTGAGTGCTACGGGGCGGTAGTCATTTAGGCAGGTTACCTTCGCTTCCTTGGGCACAGGGACTATGGTGGTCTGCTTGAAACATGTAGGTATTACAGACTCGGTCAGGGAGAGGTTGAAACTGTCTGTGAAGACACTTAACAGTTGTTCTGCTCATGCTTTGAGTACATGTCCTGGTAATCCGTATGGCCCAGCGGCTTTGTGAATGTTGACCTGTTTAAAGGTTTTGTTCACATCGGCTACTGAGAGCGTTATCACACAGTCATCCGGAACAGCTGGTGCTCTCGTGCATGCTCCAGTGTTGCTTGCCTCAAAGTGATCATAAAAGGCATTTAGCCAATGTGTAGGCTCGCGTCACTGGGCAGTTCGCGTCTGGGTTGTTTGCAAGCCCTGCCACATCCGACGAGCGTCAGAGCCGGTGTAGTAGGATTCAGTCTCAATCCTGTATTGAGCTTTGCCTGTTTGATGGTTTGTCTGAAGGGCATAGCGGGATTTCTTAGAAGCGTCCGGATTAGTCTCCCGCTCCTTGAAAGCGGCAGCTCTAGCCTTTAGCTCGATGCGGATGTTGCCTGTAGTCCATGGCTTCTGGTTGGGATATGTACGTACAGTTACTGTGGGGACGACGTCGTCGATGCACTTATTGATGAAGCCGATGACTGAGGTGGTGTACTCCTCAATGCCATTGGATGAATCCCGGAACATATTCTAGTCTGTGCTAGCAAAACAGTCCTGTAGTGTAGCATCCGCGTCATCCGACCACTTCCGTATAGAAGGAGTCACTGGTACTTCCTGCTTTAGTTTTTGCTTGTAAACAGGAATCAGGAGGATAGAATTATGGGCAGATTTGCCAAATGGAGGGTGAGGGAGAGCTGTGTATGCATCTATGTGTGTGGAGTAAAGGTGGTATAGGATTTTCTTTTCTCTGGTTGCACATGTGAGATGCTGGTAAAAATGTGGTAAAACTGATTTAAGTTTGCAACTAGGAGCACCACTTCTGGGTGAGTTTCTCTTTGCTTATTTGAGCTGTTCTTGCCATAATATGGACTTTTACCAAACAGGGCTATCTTCTGTATACCCCCCCTACTTTGTCACAATACAACTGATTTGCTCAAAACGCATTAAGGAAAGAAATTCCACAAATTCATTTTTAACAAGGCACACCTGTTTATTGAAATGCATTTCTGGTGACTACCTCATGAAGCTGGTTGAGAGAAGGCCAAGAGTGTGCAAAGCTGTCATCAAGGGAAAGGGTGGCTATTTGAAGAATCTCACATATATTTTGATTTGAGTAACACTTTTTTGGTTACTACATGATTCCATATGTGTTATTTCATATTTTGTCTTCACTAATATTCCACAATGTAGAAAATAGTAAAAAGAAAATAAAAACACTTGAATGAGTAGGTGTTCTAAAACTTTTGACCGGTAGTGTATGTTTGGGCTTCTTGCGGTCAATTTGAAATCTATTTGTAATTATGATTCGTCCATCCGCTCAAAAAACAAATTATAGCGCAGCTGAATCTAGTTGATGATCCCTGCTAGTATCTACAGGGTTCGTACAGACAGTGGCAAGTCAAAATCAAGGACTTAAGTGCTTTTTCAAACACTAATATTTATTTTCAAGGACCATCAATTTGTAACAGTTCCTATTATGCAATTATTTCTAGTCACCACCAGATGGCAGTATTTCACCACATTCTCATTGGGGAAAAAACTAACGTACTATTCCATCACTACCTTACAATCTCTACTCAATATTACGTGTTTCACTACATACATGAGTGGTAAGTCAGGACTGATGATGTTGACTGTCCCAACACATAATGACATGAAAGTGAATTCTGACAGCGTAAAAGGCCCTTCTATTTAAAGATTCTGTCAGGGGACCCTATTTAAATTTTAGGGGACCCCACCTGGGTCTCTGACCCCAAGTTTGGGAACCACTGTAGTACTAACCTCTCTCCCTGCTTGTTTCAATGCATCTCTTTGTCGCTCCTTTGCCTCCTTCATTGCAGCCTAACACCACTGTCTATCTCACTACTCACTGCAAAGAAAAGGTATTTTGTTATGAGAATTTATAGTAACCCAACTTCTGATTATAGCTAGGTAGCTAGCTTAATATCAGTCAACTTCTCTTGCTGTGGTCAGGCTCTGTTCAAGATTAGCTTCTAACTTCCTCCTTCTAGCCAGCTAGTTATAACTAGCTACCTGGCTAACAGCCAGCGCCCTTGAGCTACCTAAACATCAGCGACTATTTACCGGTTGTAAACTCATTCTTCGAGAGTCAGGTTTTTTGGGGGGGAAGGTTGTCTGTTGACAGGAGTCTCTGCCACTTACTACTCTAGGTCTGGGTTGAGGTAGTTTGTTTCACCTCTCGGCCTATGTCGTGGGCAGGGTTTCCTGTTGGACAGAGTGGTGAGTGCTAAACAAGGTAAGTCAGAGAGAGCAGGTGAACATAACGATTATACCTGAATCAATCATGATTCCACTCGTTCACAGAGGTAGGTCAATCAGAGGGAGGTCAGAGTTAGACATGATTAGAACTCAGATTAATAACATTTAGCTTTCTGAACATTGATCAACGCTAGGGCAAGTGGGTATAAGATAATTATCAATATAGAAAGGTGAGTAAACGCAAAAAAAAAAAAGTATTGTGTAAGCGGCATTTACCCTCTAACTACATCCCCGGATGGGTCTGGCAGAACCCCTCTACTACATCCCCGGATGGGTCTGGCAGAACCCTCTACTACATCCCCGGATGGGTCTGGCAGAACCCCTCTACTACATCCACGGATGGGTCTGGCAGAACCCCTCTACTACATTATTAATCCCAGATGGGTTCTGGCAGACCCCTCTACTACATCCCGGATGGGTCTGGCAGAACCCCTCTACTACAGCCCCGATGGGTCCTGGCAGAACACTCTACTACATCCCGGATGGGTCCTGGCAGAGACCCTCTATCTACATCAACCGGATGGTCTGGCAGAACCCTCTATACATCCCCGGATGGGTCTGGCAGAACCCTCTACTACATCCCGATGGGTCTGCGAGACCCTTCTTACTACACCTGGATGGTCTGCAGAACCCCTCTACTACAGCCCGATGGGTCTGGCAGAACGCCTCTACTACATGCCGAACCGCAGATGGGTCGTGCAGAACCCCTCTACTACACGGATGGGTCTCGGCAGAACCCTCTAACTACATCCCGCATGGGTCTGGACAGAACACCTCTACTACATCCCGGATGGGTCTGGCAGAACCCCTCTACTACATCCCGGATGGGTCGGCAGAACCCTCTACTACATCCCCGGATGGGTCCTGGCAGAACCTCTACTACATCCCGGATGGTCTGGCAGAACCTCCTCTACTACATCCCCGGATGGGTCTGGCAGAACCCCTCTACTAATCCCGGGAGGGTCTGGCAGAACCCTCTACTACAGGCCCGGATGGGTCCTGGCAGAACCCTCTACTACATCCCCGATGGGTCTGGCAGAACCTCTACTACAGTCCCAGATGGTGGGCAGAACCCCTCTACTACTCCCCGATGGTCGACAGAAACCTCTACTACAGCCCCGGATGGGTCTGCAGAACCCCTCTACTACATCCCGGATGGGTCTGGCAGAACCCCTCTACTACATCCCCGGATGGGTCCGGCAGAACCCTCTACTAACCCCGGATGGGTCCGGCAGAACCCCTCTACTACATCCCCGGATGGGTCTGGCAGAACCCTCTACTACATCCCCGGATGGGTCTGGCAGAACCCTCTACTACATCCCGGATGGGTCTGGCAGAACCCCTCTACTACATCCCCCGGATGGGTCTGGCAGAACCCCTCTACTACATCCCGGATGGGTCTGGCAGAACCTCTACTCAAGTCCCAGATGGGTCGGGCAGAACCCCTCTACTACATCCCCGGATGGGTCTGGCAGAACCCTCTACTACAGCCCCGGATGGGTCTGCAGAACCTCTACTACATCCCCGGATGGGTCTGGCAGAACCCCTCTACTACATCCCCGGATGGGTCGGCAAGAACCCTCTACTACATCCCCGGATGGGTCGGCAGAACCTCTCTACACCCGGATGGTCGGCAGAACCCTCTACTACATCCCGATGGGTCTGGCAGAACCCCTCTACTACAGCCCCGGATGGGTCTGGCAGAACCCCTCTACTACATCCAGATGGGTCTGCAGAAACCTCTACTACATCCCGGATGGGTCTGGCAGAAACCCTCTACTACATCCGCCTGGATGGGTCTGCAGAACCTCTACTAGACCCAGATGGGTCGGCAGAACCCTCTACTACATCCCCGGATGGGTCTGGCAGAACCCTCTACTACATCCGGATGGGTCTGGCAGAACCCTCTACTACATCCCCGGATGGGTCCGGCAGAACCCCTCTACTACATCCCGATGGGTCTCTGGCAGAACCCTCTACTAATCCCCGGATGGGTCCGGCAGAACCCCTCTACTACACCGGATGGGTCTGGCAGAACCCTCTACTACAATCCCAGATGGTCTGGCAGAACCCCTCTACTACACCCGGATGGGTCTGGCAGAACCCTCTTACTACAGCCCCGGATGGGTCTGGCAGAACCCTCTACTACACCCCGGATGGGTCTGGCAGAACCCTCTACTACAGCCCGGAATGGGTCTGGCAGAACCCTCTACTACATCCCCGGATGGGTCTGGCAGAACCCCTCTACTAATAGCCCGGATGGTCTGGCAAACCCTTTACTACAGTCCCCGGATGGGTCGGCAGAACCCCTCTACTACATCCCCGGATGGTCTGGAGAACCCCTCTACTACAGCCCCGGATGGGTCCGGCAGAACCCCTCTACTACAATCCCCTCGGGAGGGTCCGGCAGATCCGTCTATCTAACAGCCCCGGATGGGTCCGGCAGAACCCCTCTATTACATCCCGGATGGGGTCCGGCAGAAACCCTCTACTACATCCCCGGATGGGTCAGGCGAACCCTCTACTACATCCCGGATGGGTCGGCAGAACCCCTCTATACCCCGGATGGGTTCGGCAGAACCCTCTACTACATCCCGGATGGGTCTGGCAGAACCCTCTACTACCCCGGATTGGGTCTGGCAGAACCCGTCTACTACATCCCCGGATGAGGTCTGGCAGAACCACCCTCTATACATCCCCGGATGGGTCTGGCAGAACCCTCTACTACATCCCCGGATGGGTCTGCAGAACCCTCTACTACATCCCGGATGGGTCTGGCAGAACCTCTACTACATCCCCGGATGGGCTCTGCGGCGAACCCCTCTACTACATCCCGGATGGGTCTAGGCAGAACCCCTCTACTACACCCCAGATGGGTCTGGCAGAACCCCTCTACTAATCCCGGATGGGTCTGGCAGAACCCCTCTACTACATCCCGGATGGGTCTGGCAGAACCCTCTACTACAGCCCCGGATGGGTCTGCAGAACCCCTCACTCAGCCCGGATGGGTCTAGGCAGAACCCTCTACTACATCCCCGGATGGGTCGGCAGAACCCCTCTACTACATCCTCCGGATGGGTCTGGCAGAACCCCTCTACTACATCCCGGATGGGTCTGGCAGAACCCTCTACTACATCCCGGATGGGTCTGGCAGAAACCCCTCTACTACATCCCGGATGGGTCTGGCAGAACCCCTCTA
>NW_019943709.1:86049-89670 GCF_002910315.2 Salvelinus sp. IW2-2015 | reverse complement strand
ATGGGTCTGGCAAACCCCTCTACTACAGCCCCGGATGGGTCTGGCAGAACCCCTCTACTACATCGGATGGGTCTGGCAGACCCTCTACTACGCACCCGGATGGGTCTGGCAGACCCTCTACACAGCCCCGGATGGGTCTGGCAGAACCCTCTACTACATCCCCGGATGGGTCTGGAGAACCCTCTACTACAGCCCGATGGGTCTGGCAGAACCCCTCTACTACACCCGGATGGGTCTGGCAGAACCCTCTACTACATCCCCGGATGGGTCTGCAGAACCCTCTACTACACCCCGGATGGGTTCGGCAGAACCCTCTACTACATCCCGCGATGGGTCTGCAGAACCCTCTACTACATCCCCGGATGGGTCTGCAGAACCCTCTACTACATCCCCGGATGGGTCTGGCAGAACCCTCTACTACATCCCCGGATGGGTCTGGCAGAACCTCTACTACACCCCGGATGGGTCTGGCAGAACCCTCTACTACATCCCCGATGGGTCTGGCAGAACCCTCTACTACATCCCCGGATGGGTCTGGCAGAACCCCTCTACTACACCCGGATGGGTCTGGCAGAACCCCTCTACTACAGCCCAGATGGGTCTGGCAGAACCCTCTACTACACCCCGGATGGGTCTGGCAGAACCCTCTACTACATCCCGGATGGGTCTGCAGAACCCCTCTACTACACCCGGATGGGTCCTGGCAGAACCCTCTTACTACATCCCCGGATGGCTGGCAGAACCCCTCTACTACAGCCCCGGATGGGTCTGGCAGAACCCCTCTACTACAGCCCCGGATGGGTCTGGCAGAACCCCTCTACTACACCCCGGATGGGTCTGGCAGAACCCTCTACTACAGCCCGGATGGGTCTGGCAGAACCCCTCTACTAACCGGATGGGTCTGGCAGAACCCCTCTACTACAGCCCCGGATGGGTCTGGCAGAACCCCTCTACTACAACCCCGATGGGTCTGCAGAAACCCCTGCTACTATCATAAACGTCAATATCTGCAGGCCAGGGTTGAATTCTGCCCTGGGCTGAGAGCAAGTGTGTCAGACTGAAGCGATCTCACCTGGTCTACATCAGTCAGTTCTTGTATCTGCCTGCTGGGATGATCAATGTGGGTCGCCTGGCAACCAAGCGCCAACACATGCGGAAATGATAACAAATTTTCTTCTCTAGTATGCCTGGGAATTCGCAAGGCATATTTATTTTCCTTAAATATTTTTTTAATTTTAAACATTTAACAATTTTCCTGTTCACCTCTCAATTTTAATTCAAGTACTTTCAAAGTACCAACTATAAGAAAATGTCAAGTTTTCAAGCCATTCCATATAACTTGATTTCAGTATGGCCAAAATTCAAATACTTTAAGCACCTCCGAGCGAATCCTGGTGATCTAGCCTAGGGCTGCCCAAACACACTGTCTGCGACGAACGTTGTTCATGTAGTTGCTTTACATCAGCAGGTCAGAGCCAGGCTTAGAGGATGGAGGCAAGTCTGGGCCTCACAGAAAGGACTGGGTCACCCACCACACTGACCCTCTAGTCTATTCACACAGAGGTTGACATCAAGCATCTATTCACCAGTCCACAGAGTGACAGCAGAGCGGACGGGACACAGAGCTAGGTTTGATATTACTTGTTGTTTAATTGGTTCCCAGATAGATTCTATAATGACTCCTGGACATGTGACAATATTCTGTTCCAAAGATATTCCAGAATACATTTATTTTTTGGGACTTACAGCCCAATCAGAACAGCAAGTTTTGGCCATGGTAGCCACGGTGCTGGGGGCGTCGCTCAGGTTCAACATGTGACCCGACAGTCCATTCAGCTCGTCCACAGCATACTTAAACATGAAGGGTACCGTCACGTTGGTCATCTAGGGAGCAAAGGGGAGAGAGATGTGAAATCATTAATTTCCACTCTGATGGTAGAAGCTAGGTGCAATACGTCTGGCTGTGTGTGTGGGCTTGTATTACTATCCTGATGGGGACCGGAGATGCCTAAAAGTCAGGATAGTAAAACAAGGACAAGTCAATATTCCACAGAAATAATGAGTGCAGACCGACTCTATAGACCTCCAGATCTACATGACTGGCAAACATACCCACCACCTCCGGTTATATTGGGTAACTACCAACCAAAACATTTTATTCAATATATATTTAAAAAACAAATATTCAATGAATGTTACAGGAAATACTCCTCAGGCACCAAATTACTACAAGACAAAACAGCTCAATCAAGACTGATGGTGGTGTTAGTAGGAAAGCAAAGACCTTTTATTTTAAATATGGAAACACACTTTTAAAAGGAAGTGGAACGAGGTAATGTCTTAGTGTGGGAAGAATACATTACCTTGTATGTGGTAAAAACACATTATTATGGGAGCACCTCCAAGAGTATGAATTAGTCTGTTTGAGAAGGTTTGAATCTTACCTGTCTACACATTGTTGAGGAGCTTGGAGGGTACTATGGTGTTGAACACTGAGCTGTAGTCAATGAACAACATTCTTACATAGGTATTCCACGTGTCCAGATGGGTTAGGGCAGTGTGGAGTATTATTCTGTCATCTATGGATCTGTAGGGGCGGTATGCGAATAGGAGTGGGTCCAGGGTGTCTGGGATGGTGTTGTTGATGTGAGCCATGACCAGCCTTTCATGGCTATAGGATGTAAAATGTGCTACGGGCGGTAGTCATTTAGGCAGGTCACCTTGGCATTCTTGGGCACGGGGACTATGGTGGTCTGCTTGAAACATGTTGGCATTACAGACTGGGTCATGGATAGGTTGAAAATGTCTGTGAAGACACTTTCATTCTGAGTACAGTGAGGCAAAAAAGTATTTAGTCAGCCACCAATTGTGCAAGTTCTCCCACTTAAAAAGATGAGAGAGGCCTGTAATTTTCATCATAGGTACACTTCAACTATGACAGACAAAATGAGAAGAAAAATCCAGAAAATCACATTGTAGGATTTTTTATGAATTTATTTGCAAATTATGGTGGAAAATAAGTATTTGGTCAATAACAAAAGTTTATCTCAATGCTTTGTTATATACCCTTTGTTGGCAATGACAGAGGTCAAACGTTTTCTGTAAGTCTTCACAAGGTTTTCACACACTGTTGCTGGTATTTTGGCCCATTCCTCCATGCGATCTCCTTTAGAGCAGTGATGTTTTGGGGCTGTTGCTGGGCAACACGGACTTTCAACTCCCTCCAAAGATTTTCTATGGGGTTGAGATCTGGAGACTGGCTAGGCCACTCCAGGACCTTGAAATGCTTCTTACGAAGCCACTCCTTCGTTGCCCGGGCGGTGTGTTTGGGATCATTGTCATGCTGAAAGACCCAGCCACGTTTCATCTTCAATGCGCCTTGCTGATGGAAGGAGGTTTTCACTCAAAATCTCACGATACATGGCCCATTCATTCTTTCCTTTACACAGATCAGTCGTCCTGGTCCCTTTGCAGAAAAACAGCCCCAAAGCATGATGTTTCCACCCCCATGCTTCACAGTAGGTATGGTGTTCTTTGGATGCAACTCAGCATTCTTTGTCCTCCAAACACGACGAGTTGAGTTTTTAACCAAAAAGTTATATTTTGGTTCATCTGACAATA
>NW_019943709.1:79665-85534 GCF_002910315.2 Salvelinus sp. IW2-2015 | reverse complement strand
AAGAAGTTACAGGTCTGTGAGAGCCAGAAATCTTGCTTGTTTGTAGGTGACCAAATACTTATTTTCCACCATAATTTGCAAATTAATTAATAAAAAATCCTACAATGTGATTTTCTGGATTTTTTTTCTCATTTTGTCTGTCATAGTTGAAGTGTACATATGATGAAAATTACAGGCCTCTCTCATCTTTTTAAGTGGGAGAACTTGCACAATTGGTGGCTGACTAAATACTTTTTTGCCCCACTGTACATGTCCTGGTATTGTGTCTGGCCGCACGAATATTAACCTGTTCAAAAGATCTTATGCACATCGGCTACGAAGCCGAGACCACACAGTAGTCTGGAACAGCTGGCGCTATCATGCATGGTTCAGTGTTGCTTGCCTCAAAGCGAGCATATAAAAGGCATTTAGCTTGTCTGGTAGGACATCTCGTTGTGCGGTTTCCCCTTTGTAATCCATGATAGTTTGCAAGCCCTGCCACAGTCATTGAGCGTCAGAGACAGTGTAGTAGGATTCGATCTTAGTCCTATATTGATGCTTTGCCTGTTTGATGGCTCGTCCCTTTCTAAAATTGGGCAATAAAGCCCAATAGTCAATGAATGAATGATACAGGTTACATTTTCCAGCTTTAACCTTCATCACAATAGGGGCTGAGTGTTTACAATACTGTCCCTCTGGGCTCCTGGAACTAACCTAACCGCTGCTGCCTAGACAACTGGAATGCCTTACAAAACAGCCAAAACATGACTACTGCTACAATAACCTCGCCCCGGGCTATTGCATACAGTACTTAAGCCTGCGATATCAACAATTCAAAGTTGGCCTTTGTGGGTGTGATCCAAGAATTATATGGGAGTGACCTTACTGAGTAAAGGTAATTTAAGCGAATCACATGTCTGCGAGGAGTGGCTCCAAATGGAAGCAAGACACATATAGGGGAGGGTTAGGGGAAAGTGATGTGTGAGATGATTGGTTGGAAGATTAAGCCGATGCACTGGGAGCTTCTCCTTCTCTTTCTATTGGCTAATGAAGGACAAGTTTGACGAGATGGTCCACCAGACTCGTTGAGCATCTGGGAGGAAGTGTCTGGTAACACGATTACTGGTACGATGGATGGGGTCTTTTCCAATTATAAAGTGTCTGGTAACCAGATTACTGGTACGATGGATGGGGTCTTTTCCAATTATAAAGTGTCTGGTAACCAGATTACTGGTACGATGGATGGGGTCTTTTCCAATTATAAAGCTGAAGATAATCTTTGTTTAATACACCTTGCCAATCTAGACATCTGGTGAAATAGAGGTAGAGATAAAGACATAGACAGAGAGATGGGGATACTCTGTGCTGGCCCTCAGGCTATGGCAGGACAGGGGAATCGAGCAGATACAGATACATACACTAATACAAGCTTGAAAACCAGACAGACGACACAGTAATACATTGGAGGATTTAGAGAGCATATTAAAAGGAGAACAATACAATGATAACAGGAGCAGTGGCAGGATGGTGTGAGTGCTGTTATAACAACAAATCTTAGTTAACTTCTAGTTATAAACAGTGGCGTAACACGCGCCCCTGCAGCCCCCGTCGGTATGTCTAAATACCCCGGTACCACCCAATAGCCCGGCACGGTACCGCCCAATAGCACGGCCCAATATCCCGGTACGGCACGGCCCAATATCCTGGTACGGCACGGCCCAATATCCCGGTACGGCACCGCCCAATATCCCGGCACGGCACCGCCCAAGCCAGGTTTCACTCAGCCTACAGTGCTTATAGAAAGTCAACCATGGGATTTATTCACATTTTATTACAAATAGGATTCAAATGGAATTGAATTGTAAATTTGTTCAACGATCTGCATGAGCTGGCGCCAAGCCAGAGAAAATTATTTAGTGTAGAGGTGCTGACTAACGCAGAATAAACTGTAAGCTATGAAAACAAAGAGAGAGTCACTCTCTCCACATGTATAACCTCCCAGTAATTTATTGGGTCAAAAAAATCTGTTTCAGCATCACTGTGCCTTCTTCCAATGATCTACACAAAATGCTCTGTCAAAGTAAAAAAATAAATAAATGAAAACAGTAATATATCTTCATTGCATAAGTATTCAGCTCCCTGAGTCAATACACGTTAGAAACACCTCTAATAGCCATTCCAGCTGGGAGTCTTCTTGGGTAACTCTCATAAGAACGTTGCACAACTGGATTCTGAAAAATGTTCCCATTCTTTTTTTTTTATCTTAAAAGTTCTTTCAAGGTGTTGGGGATTATGGCTAGACAACCATTTTCAAGTCTTGACGTAGATCTTCGAGCAGATTTAAGTAAAAAACTAACTTGGCCACTCGAGCATTCACTGTCTTCTTGGTAAGCAACTCCAGTGTAGATTTGGCATTGTGTTTTAGGTTATTGTCCTGCTGAAAGGTGAATTCATCTCCCAGTGTCTGGTGGAAAACAGACTGCACCAGATTTTCCCTCTAGGATTCTTCCTGTGCTTAATTCCATCCCTTTCTTTTCATCCTGAAAAACTCCAGTCTTTTGTCAATGTCAAGAATACCCATAACCATGCAGCCATAACCATGCTTGAAAATAACGAGGCAGTTACTCAACGATGCGTTTGATTTTCCACAAACGTTAAGGCTTTGCATTTAGGCCCAACATGTTTTGTTGTGGTACAGTATTACTTTAGTGCCTCAAACATATAAATGTTTCGGAATATGTGTATTTTTTTCCACTCTTGTCATTTAGGTCATTATTGTGGAATCGCCACAATGCTGTCGATCCATCCTCAGTTCACCCATCACAGACATCGAACTCTGTAGCCATTTTAAAATCACCGATGGCCTCATGGTGACATCCCTAAGCAGTTTCCTTCCTCTCCTGCAGCTCAGTCCAGTAGGGCGCATGGTTTACAGTGTTTTCCTGTTGGCTATACAGCCGATTGGAGACTAACTTTCAGCCGGGTTACTAGAGCCCTCATAGGAACTCTCATAAGAGAGTCGCTAGTCAGGAAAAAAAAGTCTGCTGAGCCCTCTCCCGCTAGAATTAACCTAATGTAGCAGGCGTAAAAGAGAACACCTGAGCGTAGTTGGCACAGCCGGTTGAAGATGGCTGTATCCCTGAGAACCAGAAGCAGCCGGTTGAAGATGGCTGTATCCCTGAGAACCAGAAGCAGCCGCGTTGAAGATGGCTGTATCCCTGAGAACCAGAAGCAGCCGGTTTGAAGATGGCTGTATCCCCTGAGAACAGAAGCAGCCGGTTGAAGATGGCTGTATCCCTGAGAACCAGAAGAGCCGCGTTGAAGATGGCTGTATCCCTGAGAACCAGAAGGAGCCGGTTGAGAAGATGGCTGTATCCCGTGAGCACCAGAAGCAGCCGGTTGAAGATGGCTGTATCCCTGAGAACCAGAAGCAGCCGGTTGAAGGATGGCTGTATCCCTGAGAACCAGAAGCAGCCGGTTGAAGGTGGCTGTATCCCCATGAGAACCAGAAGGAGCCGGTTGAAGATGGCTTGATCCCTGAGAACCAGAAGGAGCCGGTTGAAGATGGCTGTATCCCTGAGAACCAGAAGCAGCCGGTTGAAGATGGCTGTATCCCTGAGAACCAGAAGGAGCCGGTTGCAAGATGGCTGTATCCCTGAGAACCAGAAGCAGCCGGTTGAAGATGGCTGTATCCTGAGAACCAGAAGGAGCGGTTGAAGATGGCTGTATCCCTGAGAACCAGAAGCAGCCGGTTGAAGATGGCTGTATCCCTGAGAACCAGAAGCAGCCGATTGAAGATGGCCTGTAATCCCTGAGAACCAGAAGCAGCCGGTTGAAGATGGCTGTATCCCTGAGAACCAGAAGCAGCCGGTTGAAGATGGCTGTATCCCTGAGAACCAGAAGATTGTTGGCAACTCCGATAAGGGTGCACTAGAATGAACAATATGCATCTTCTAGACAGGACAGGAGCCTGTCAGTCACAAAGGTGACAGAGAAACACTGCTGGTTTGACAGTCTGCTGTCTGTCCCGCCTCTCGGTACCTGGGTGTGTTGTGTGCGCTGTGGTTGGGGTTGAATTTTTACACGGGAGGTAGAAAGCATCAATTTACACATCCCGTATATAAATGGGAGTGAAAAATGTACACGTCACATATAATGTGAGTGAATAGCCTATAAAGATGAGTCCAAATCCACTTAGCCTATTGTTTTCTGGCACATTCATTTATTTTCCTTCTCGGTCCGACATTAACACTGGCCAGTAAAAACCAGTAAACCAGTAGACCAGTAAAAACACATGGGGACAGTGGAGCTCGTCAGGCCAGTAACTTTTCAAAACTTTTTTCATTCCAGTTCAACATTTACCTGCTCCGTCTACTACTGAAAAACGTAAATATCATGCTCTTTGTATTTGGAGCAATACGATTGGCTATTCATTCAAGCATCACCACGCTCCCACGAGTCACAACTTCTCTAGCAGTCCAGGAGTTGATGCCTTATTTAACTAGGCAAGTCAGCTAAGAACAAATTCTTATCTACAATGACGGCCTAGGAACAGTGGGTTAACTGCCTTGTTCAGGAGTAGAAGGACAGATTTTTACCTTGTCAGCTCGGGGATTCAATCTTGCAACCTTTCGGTTAACTAGTCCAATGCTCTAACCACTAGGCTACCTGCTCTAACCACTAGGCTACCTGCTGGGCTACCTGCTGGGCTACCTGCTGGGCTACCTGCTAGGCTACCTGCTGGGCTACCTGCTGGGCTACCTGCTAGGCTACCTGCTGGGCTACTCTGCCTAGGCTACTGCTAGGGCTAAATAACCTGCCTGGGCTACTGCTGGGCTACCTGCCTAGGCTATATACGCTGGGCTACTCTGGGCTATGCTGGGTAAATACCTGCCTGGGCTACCTGTAGGCCGGCTAACCTGCTGGCTATCCTTCTTAGGCTCCTGCTAGGTGGCTCCCTGCTGGGCTACCGCTGCGGCTATGCTGGCTGCTGCTGGGCTGCTTGCTGGGCTACCCTGCTGGGCTACGCTGCCTAGGCTACTGCTAGGTAGCTCTGGCTACGCTGCTGGGCTACCTGCTAGGCTAACTGGCTAGGCCTCTGCTGGGCTTACCTGCAGGCACCTGCCTAGGGCTAGCTGCTGGGCTACCTGCTGGGCTACCTGCTCGGCTACCTGCTAGGCTAACCTGCTGGGCTACCTGCCGCCCCAGTATATGGGGACAGAGGAAGGGTTAGTCTTTCAAAAATCATGTCAACTCTATTATTTCGCCAGGTTGGAGTCCATGTAACTTATTATGTAATTTTATTAAGAACCTTTTTAACTCCTGACTATTATTTGAGTTATTTCATTGTTTTCATTTGTAAACAATTGTGTAGAATAGTCTGTTCCTTGGACATTGAAATATAATATTATCAATCTCACATTGTAAGCAACAAAATGTGAAAGTAGTTGAGGTGTTAAACTTTCTAGAAGCATGTTACCGTCCCAGCCAGCAGCTGTCTGTGCCTTCCTCAGCTTCTTATCTTCAGCCAGCAGACGTGTGTGTGTTGTGTGTCCATGAGCTACCTTAGCCTTCCAGCCCACGCAGAATGTTGCGTGTGTGTGTGTGTTGTGGTGTCCCATCAGCCTACCTTAGTCCAGCCAGCAGACGTACGCGTGTGTGTGTGTTGTGTCCCATACCTACTTAGCTCTCTTTCCAGCCAGCAGCCCAGGGCGATGGCTATTCTAGCCCGTAAGATCAGTCGGCCGGTCCTTGGGCCACACGTAGGCAAATGCTTAGACAGGATGGTCCTGGATCACTCCTTTTCACTGTGTGGTAGCACCAGAGGAACAAAGGAAAAACACTGTTAGACGTAGAATGGTTATTCACAAGGCTCAATGGGTAGAGGCAT
>NW_019943709.1:47648-79474 GCF_002910315.2 Salvelinus sp. IW2-2015 | reverse complement strand
GTTAACGGCAATCTTCTAACGGTTTAACGGATCTTCTAACGCGTAAAGGATCATTACAACGGTAAAGATCTTCCAACGGCTAACGGATCTATTCTAACGGTTTAACGACTTCTAACGGTTAACGGATCTTCTAACCAGTTAACGATCTTCTAACGTTTAACGGATTTCTAAAGGTTAACGGAATCTTCACGGTTAACGGATTTCTAACGGGAATAACGGAAATCTTCTAAACGGGTAACGCATTACTTCTACACGGCTTAAGGATCTTCAACCGGGGTTTAACGGATCTTCTAAAGGGCTTAAAGGATCTTCTAACGGTAACGGATCTTCTAAAGGTAACGGATCTTCTAACGGTAACGGATCTTCTAACGGTAACGGATCTTCTAACGGTAACGGATATTCTAAAGGTAACGGATCTTCTAACGGCACAAGGCTTTGGAAAAAGCTGCACTTGTCCAAAACATTGACAAATAATATCCAGAGTAACAATAGTAACATAATAATAATAATAGTAACAGTCATTAATATCCAGAGTAACAATAGTAACATAATAGTAATAATAACATAATACTAGTAACAGTCAGAGTAGTAGTTACAGCCAGTAATATCCAGAGCAATAGTCAGAGTAGTAATAATAATAAGTCAGTAATAGTCAAAGGCAAAATGTGTCTGAAGCAGTAGCACATGATTTTTGAACCATTGTGGCCAGGGGTGGATGGCCAGGGGTGGATGGCCAGGGGTGGATGGCCAGGGGTGGATGGCCAGGGGTGCATGGCCAGGGGTGGATGGCCAGGGGTGCATGGCCAGGGGTGCATGGCCAGGGTTGCTTTTACAACAATATGGCAAGACATGATCTGCAGTTCTCTTTCCCAATTGGTTTGACAGGGAAGGGAAAACTAGAGGCCCCTGGCCGTCTGCCCTCAGGGGACCCACTGACACTTGGTGCAGGGGCCTCCAGGGGACCCACTCTGACAAGGGATGGAGAGCAGACTGGCCGTCTGCCTCCAGGTGGACGCGGAGAGCCTGACTACATCTCCCAGGGGGCCATGGGGATAGAAAGACGGCTCTAGATGGCTAAAACCCATTTTAGCATGGACATCAAGGGCTTCCACCATTTTAAAGTTATCTGGGAGCCAGCAGCCAGTGATCAGAGTATTATCTTCTTCAAGTTAAAGTTGCCTATGGTTTGTAAATGGATTTAAGCAATATCTCTGCCATCTAGTGGCCACAAATTAATGCCACCATTTGGTTCAGGACTCTAGCACTGCAGGTGGCAGTAAATCATTATCAGTGTTGCACTTATTTTAAACATTAAAATACCTACTTTAAAATGAAGACAGCCTCGATGGTGCTGCTCATGCTGTCGCAGACGCCATAATGGCACCGATACAAAGATGAGTCCTCTATCTATCCCTATGCTACAGATCTGTCTCCAGGTAGACCCGGAGATCCTGTCTGACTACATCTCCCAGGAGGCCGTGGGGCTGTCATTACATCTGAGGAGCCAAGATGGTTGTTTACCTGCTCTGTCAGCCAGCTGCCACCGTGGCCTGGACTAGGTGCTGCTACACAGCTGCAGCAACACCAAGGTGATTATAGGAACCAGAGTGAGTGAGTGGCACGGTATACAGAAACTATGGTACTTTTACAATACAAAGAAATGTAATTAAAAAACTGTTCATAGTAGAATTTTTGTTAAATTCGGCACTTCTGTCAAATGTGTCTTACATGATTGAGAGGATGAAGTCAGCCAATCAGCACAGCCACTTGGTAGCGCCAGGAGCAGTCACCTCCTCTTCCTCATTCATTACTAGAGCTGTCTCTCCTCTTCCTCATTCATTACTAGAGCTGTCTCTCCTCTTCCTCATTCATTACTAGAGCTGTCTCTCGTCTTCCTCATTCATTACTAGAGCTGTCTGTCCTCTTCCTCATTCATTACTAGAGCTGTCTGTCCACTTCCTCATTCATTACTAGAGCCGTCTGTCCACTTCCTCATTCATTACTAGAGCTGTCTGGCCGTGTTAGTTAGCCTCCATTCTCATCATGTTACACAGCGCCACTTCCTCATTCATTAACTAGAGCTGTCTGTCCACTTTCCTCATTCATTTACTAGAGCTGTCTGGCTGTGTTGTTAGCTCCCTACTCATCATGTAAACACAGCTCCCACTTCCTCAGTCATTACTAGACTGTCTGTCCTCTTCCACTCTTCATTACTAGAGCTGTCTGTCCACTTCCCTCATTCATTACTAGAGCTGTCTGGCCTGTGTTGTTAGCTCCCTACTCATCATGTGTAACACAGCTCCACTTCCTCCTTCATACTACAGCTGTCTGGCTGTGTTGTTAGCTCCCTATCATCATGTAACACAGCTCCACTTCCTCATTCATTTACTAGAGCCGTCTGTCCACTTCCTCATTCATTACTAGAACCGTCTGTCCACTTCCTCATTCATTACTAGAGCCCGTCTGTCCACTTCTCCTTCATTACTAGAGCTGTCTGGGCTGTGTTGTTAGCTCCCTTCTCATTGTTACAACAGCTCCACTTCCTCATTCATTACTAGAGCTGTCCTAGTCCTCTTCCTCGCTCATTACTAGAGCTGTCTGTCCACTTCCTCATTCATTACTAGAGCTGTCTGGCTGTGTTGTTAGCTCCCTACTCATCATGTTACACAGCTCCACTTCCTCCTTCATTACTAGAGCTGTCTGGCTGTGTTGTTAGCTCCCCTCATGATGAACTGAAGTTAACACACTTGAATAATGCAACACGGCATGTAGAAATGTTGAAACTGTTCGCAAAACAATGTCCTGCAGGCTAGAACACTTTCACAATGCAAGACGATACCGGTAGCTTCCAGCTTTAAATTGTGGGCTAACTTTCCTTGCTAGCAGACAGCTGAACTAACCAACCTAGTACTTTGTTTGTGATAACATGAAACCATCATGTTAAATAAATATACTGCTTCCAAAGCTGAGTGTCACCAAAAACGTTAATAATAAACGTAGTCTCCCTCGCCACCGAAAACAAATTCACTCCTGTCGGGCTTCTGCTAGATTGCATAGCAACAAAGTCAGATTCCATAGCCACATTCTGCTCATTAATTATATAATTAATTTCTTAAAGAGACAGTGCACACTTTTATAAAAAGGGATTGCTTCTATGCAAATGTTGTTGATCAGTACAATCAAATATTCTCAAAAAAAATATATATTCCTAAATGGAAGAGATAGTTTTTCATCTGTAGCCCCATGAAATCAACTAAAACAGGCTGAATAAATCAATGCATGACACTCCTATTGAATATGCATTCACCTGTATTGTGGGAAGACCTAGGCGACATCTTGATTTACCCCGTTTATCAACAGAGATTTTCCATTCAAATAATTATTACCATTACGTTGTTTTGTAGTTAGATCGGTAAAACAAGTCAAATAGATTTTTATAAATTGATGAATTAAATTCATACATGGCTTTCTAAATACATTTTATAAAATACAAAATGTTCAAATGTAATGATATTGAACTCAAAAGATGTCCAACGATTGAACAAAGCAGTAGCTGAGTTCCTGTCTGGATCAGGTGCATTCTGGGAGTTTGGATAATACGTATTTTTGTTGCTGTGTGATTGTTCCGGTATCGAGTATCGTGATACTAAACCTGGTATTGAAGTAGAAAGTATCGTGACAACACTAGTGTGTGTGCGTTTTGCCAAAATCTGGCTTTAATCCAGTGGTGTAAAGTACTTAAAAGTATTTTTTACTTAAGTACTACTTAGCGCCTTGACTTTTTCCACATTTTGTTACGTTACAGCCTTATTCTAAAATTGATTAAAATTTGTTTCCCCCCCCCCTCAATCTACACACAATACCCCACAATAACAAAGCAAAAACAGGGTTAGAAATGGGTTCATTTATTTTTTTTATTAAAAAAGAAAATTACATTTACATAAGTATTCAGACCATTTGATGTGAGACTTGAAATTGAGCTCAGATGCATCCTGTTTCCATTCTTGGGTAAAGTATTCAGACCCTTTACTCAGTACTTTGAATCATCTTTGGCAGTGATTACAGCCTTTAGTCTTCTTGGGTATGACGCTACAAGCTTGGCACGCCTGTATTTGGAGAGTTTATGCCATTCTTCTCCGCAGATCCTCTCAAGTTCTGTCATGTTGGATGGGAAGCGACGCTGCAGAGAAGCAGGTCTCTCCAGAGATGTTCGATCGGGTTCAAGATTGGGCTCCAGCTGGGCCACTCAAGGACATTCAGAGACTTGTCCTGAAGCCACTCCTGCGTTGTCTTGGCTGTGTGATTAGGATCATTGTCCTAATGGAAGGTGAACATTCGCCCCAGTCTGAGGTCCTGAGAGCTCTGGTGCAGGTTTTCATCAAGGATCTCGTTTTTTTGATCCGTTCATCTTTCCCTCGATCCTGACTAGTCTCCCAGTCCCTGCCGCTGAAAAATATCCCCACCACCATGCATCACCATAAAGATGGTGCCAGGTTTCCTCCAGACGTGACGCTTGGCATTCAAACCAAAGAGTTCAATCTTGTTTTCATCAGACCACAGAATCTTGTTTGTCATGGTCTGAGTCTTTAGGTGCTTTTTGACAAATTCCAAGTGGGCTGTCATGTGCCTTTAACTGAGGAGTGGCTTCCATCTGGCCACTCTACCATAAAGGCCTGATTGGTGGAGTGCTGCAGAGATGGTTGTCCTTCTGGAAGGTTCTATGTCCACAGAGGAACTCTGGAGCTCAATCAGAGTGACCATCGGGTTCTTGGTCACCTCCCTAACCAAGGCCCTTCTCCCCCAATTGCTCAGTTTGGCCGGGTGGCCAGCTCTAGGAAGCTCTCACAATCCTGTCTCGGAGCTCTACGGACAATTCTTTCGACCTCATGGCCTGGTTTCTGCTCTGACATGCACTGTCAACTGTGGGACCTTATATAGACAGGTGTGTGCCTTTTCCAAATCATGTCCAATCAATTGAATTTACCACAGGTGGACTCCAATCAAGTTGTAGAAACATCTCAAGGATGATCAATGGAAACATGATGCACCTGAGCTCAATTTCGATTCTCAAAGCATATGGTCTGAATACTTATGTAAATAAGGTATTTGTTTTTTATTTTTAATAAATTAGCAAACACTTCTAAAACCCTGTTTTTGCTTTGTCATTATGGGGTATTGTGTGTAGATTGCTGAGCATTTTCTGGGGGCGACCTGACCAACTTCACATAGAAATGTGTTATAGATCTATCACGCTCATTGAAAGCAAGTCTAAGAAGTGGTAGATCTGTTCTATGTGTTATAGATCTATCACTATGTGAGCTCTTTCCATGCTTTCCGTGGGGTTTTGCAGCTTTTACTTTCAGTTTTGTACATCAGCTTCAAACTGAAAATACATTGTGTGTGCTTACGGAAAATATATTTCACAGCGGTTTAGATGATTCTCTACACAACAACTGCTTGTTTTGTCACAAACTATAAATGAGGTGGTCTATTAGAATTTTAGCAAAAAGGAAATGGTGGAGCGATTTCTGTATATTGCACTTTTAACACAATCAGTGGTGGCTGGTCTAGTAGTGGTATGAATTAACACAGTGGTGGCTGGTCTAGTAGTGGTATGAATTAACACAGTCGGTGGTGTCGAGTCGCTGGTTATTGATTAACAAACAGTGCGTGGCTGGTTCTTAGTAGGGTACTGAATATTAACACAGTGGTGGCTGTTATCCTGAGTTAGTGGGTATGAATATTAACACAGTGGTGGCTGGTCTATAGGTATGAATAGGTGCGGTCTATGTGTGATTGATTAACACAGTGGTGCTTGTCGTCTAAGTCTAGTGGTATGTAATTAACACAGGGGGCTGGTGCTAGTCGTGGTATGAATTAAACAGATGGTTGACTATGAAAGTAAAGGTGACTCTTTCCCTACAGAATGATTTAGGAAACAATGATGAGATGATCACTATTTTCTCTCTGTTTACATGCTGATCAATCGGAGCTACTGAAACATAACATGATTCTGGTACAGAACATTTGGAAGTACTATTAGTTTCTTACCACATTTTTTGGGGTCTGCGTTTAGCTTCCACCTGCGCATTTCCGTGCCAAATAGTCTCTCGGTCACCTGCAAATGCTGTGAGCAAGCCACACAAGTAGATTCAGAGATCACATTCAACGTAATAATTCTGATATCGTAATGGCATAGGTTCCAATATACAATCCACCGTACCTTTGCAGCCTCCAGTAAACGTCTGTTGTCACTTCTGTTGACTGTCCATGTGGTGTCCTCAGGTTGGGGCTCAGCTAAAGAATTAGGAGAGAGGAGAGGAAAACGAGAGGAGCGGAAACAGAGGAGAGGAGAGGAAACAGAGGAGAGGAGAGGAAAACAGAGGAGAGGTAAGGATGAGAGCAACAAGGAGAGAGAGGAAGAGAGAAGAGGAGAGGAATAACAGAGGAGAGAGAGGAAAACAGAGGAGAGGAACAACAGAGGAGAAGGCGAGAGGAAAAACAGAGGAGAGGGAGAGAAAGACGGAGAGGAGAGAGGAACAGAGAGAGAAGGAAAACAGAGAGAGGGAGGAACAGAGAGAGACAGAGAGAGGGACGAGAAGAGAGGAGAGGAGGAGAACAAAGAGAGAGGGAGAGAAGAGAGAGGAGACAGAGGAGAAAACAAGGACAGAGGGAGAACAGAGGAGAGGAGAACAGAGAGAGGAGAGGAAGCTTGTTCAGTAAACATTTACAGGTCTGATACATGGAATTGAATTGTATTTGTTTGTTTTCACAATTTTGTTGAAAAGCCACGATCTGATGTGTGGAGACATTTCACTGCAGCTTATATAGAAGGAAACGCGTGTTACATTTGCAAAACTGTGCCAAATCTATGTGAAGAATGCAAAAAAGATACAGAATCATCTGGCCAAGTGCATAAAGTTCCCTCAGCGTCACAACAAGCAACCTCTAACAAAAGTCCCTCAATTCTATTCGAGGTGAAAATGATGAAATCAGACACCTTATCGATACAACAGCTCATGTTCCTCCTGAATCAGAAAGTTTTTTTTGTCTCAATGGAGGAACGTAGTCAGAGAAATGCTGATGAATGTCTTGCTCGACTGTGAATGCAACTGGTTCACCTCTGATGCTCACAGGCAATGTGTATTGGAAAGACATTCAGAATGTTCTTCGCCAGCAGACACCCCTCCAACCAGACATCTTTATCTACTCAACTATGCTGATGCAGAGTTCAACTTAGTTTAAGTGAAGGTCAAGCAAATCACAGAATTGGCTGTGGTGTCTCATCGCATTAAATCTGCTCCTCAAGGAACATCATGGCACTGAAAACAATGGAGTATACTCTACAAGAGAGCCAAGAAAATGGTTAGGTATGTGAAGGGTCATCGAGTTACAGCAGCAATCTACCTCAACAAGCAAAGTGAGAAGAATAAGGCACCACATTGAAGCTGCCAGCAAACACCCGTTGGAGTGGTGTTATCATGTTTGACAGTCTCCTGGAGGGGAAGGAGACTCTCCAAAAATTGCCATTTCATAGTCTGCGGATATGGACAGCCCCATCAAGAATCCTCCTGGATGATGTATTTGGGAGAGTGGGTAAAGCAGCCTGAAACTCCTGAAACCAACAGCAGTAGCCATTGCACAGATTGAGGGAGACAATGCCATCCTGTCTGATGTTCAGACTCTGCTTTCAGATGTAAGAGAATAAATCTGATATCCCTGCCCACTTCACTGTTGCTCCAAGCAGAGAAACTGCAGTTCTGAATACATTCAAAATATGAAGACTTGAATGAAGCCATACACACCCAGCGAACATGGTTGACACCAAGTGTGCTGGCAAGAGCATCCTGTCTGGAGATCAACAAGGCCTGTGGTGTTCATCACTACCGTGTCTCGCACCTTGGCCTGGATGAGGGCTAGGTTCTTGGCAGTCTTGGAAGACATTGCCAAGCAAGGGCTTTGGGATGGAGATGTAATATGGCAGTCGTGCCAACAGATCTCAATCAGCCACCTGGTGAAGGACTTTGTGGAACTGAGGCTCTTCCTCCTGTTGCCTCCATCATATCCTCCAAATCCACCAACATCAGCCGCCTCAGAGCGCAACTGGTCCTTGTTTGGGACAACACACACACCAAAGCAAAGCAACAGGCTGACCAATACAAGGGTTGAAAATGTGGCACACCGGGCAAATTTGAGCTGTTTTAGCCTGACAACGAGCCATCCTCAAACAAGTTGGAAAGTGACAGTGAAGATGAGGCCTCAGAGTCTTATGTTCACAAGAGGCGGTACATTGAGAGGTCCAGGGAGAAGAACATGGAGTCTGATGTTCAAGAGAGGGTACATTGAGGAGGTCTCAGGGAGAAGACATGGAGTCTGATGTTCAATGAGGGTACATTAGAGGAGGGTCCAGGAGAAGACATGGGAGTCTGATGTTCAAGAGGGGTACATTGAGGGAGGTCCAGGGAAAGACATGGAAGCCTGAAGAAGACAAAGCCAGAAGCTTATTTCTAAAGACTTATCATATTTACAGATGTATGAAACCATTTTTGGAGATTGCATGGATCATTGTATGGCATCATTTAATATATCCCTTCATCCCATGTGAAGAATCAACTAATGTTTCATTCGTAACTAAATCGTTTTTGTTTTTTTTCTATTTTATCATTGGAAGGATTTAATCATTTACAATTATGTCACTTAGGATAAGGTAAAGGTTTATGTTCGTCTTCATGTATATGGTAAATACACTGCTCAAAAAAATAAAGGAACACTTCTTAAAACACAAAACTCAAGCAATCACACTTCGTGAATCAAACTGTCCACTTAGGAAGCAACACTGATTGACAATAAATTTCACATGCTGTTGTGCAAATGAATAGACAACAGGTGGAAATTATAGGCAATTAGCAAGACACCCCCAATAAAGAGTGGTCTGCAGTGATGACCACAGACCACTTCTCAGTTCCTATGCTCTGCTGATGTTTTGTCACTTTGAATGCTGCGGCTCTCACTCTAGTGGTAGCATGAGACGGAGTCTACACCCACACAAGTGGCTCAGGTAGTGCAGCTTCCAGGATGGCACATCAATGCGGCTGTGCAAGAAGGTTTGCTGGTCTGTCAGCGTATGTCCAGAGCATGGAGGCGCTACCAGGAGACAGCCAGTACATCAGAACGTGAGGAGGCCATGGAGGGAGGCAACAAGCCCAGCAGCAGACCGCTACCTCCGCCTGTTGTGCAAGGAGAGTAGGAGAGGACACTGCCAGAGCCCTGCAAAATGACCTCCAGCAGGCCACAAATGTGCAGTGGTCTGCTCAAACGGTCAGAAACAACTCCATGAGGGTGGTATGAGGCCCGACGTCCACAGTGGGGTTATGCTTACAGCCCAACACCGTGCAGGACGTTTGGCATTTGCCAGAGAACACCAAGATTGGCAAATTTGCCACTGCGCCCTGTGCTCTTCACAGATGAAAGCAGGTTCACACTGAGCACGTGACAGACGTGACAGAGTCTAGAGAGGCCGTGAGAGAACGTTCTGCTGCTGCAACATCCTCCAGCATGACCGTTTGGCGGTGGGTCATCATGGTGTGGTGGCATTTCTTTGGGGGCCGCACAGCCCTCATGTGCTCGCCAGAGGTAGCCTGACTGCCATTTAGTACCGAGATGAGATCCTCAGACCCCTTGTGAGACCATATGCTGTGTGCGGTTGGCCCTGGGTTCCTCCTAATGCAAGACAATGCTAGACCTCATGTGGCTGGAGTGTGTCAGCAGTTCCTGCAAGAGAAGGCTTGATGCTATGGACTGACTACGCCCGTTCCCAGACCTGAATCCAATTTGAGCACGCTGGGACATCATGTCTCGCTCCATCCACCAACAGACTGTCCAGGAGTTGGCGGATGCTTAGTCCAGAGCCAGTCTGGGAGAGATCCCTCAGGAGACCATCCGCCACCTCATCAGGAGCATCCCAGCTGTTAGGAGGTCATACAGGCCACACACACTACTGAGCCTCATTTTGACTTGTTTTTAAGGACATTACATCAAAGTTGGATCAGCCTTAGTGTGGTTTTCCACCTTAATTTTGAGTGTGACTCCAAATCCAGACCTCCATGGGTTGATAAATTGTATTACTATCTTTACTATTTTGTGTGATTTGTTTCAGAACATTCAACTATGTAAAGAAAAAAGTATTTAATAAGAATATTTCATTCATTCAGATCTAGGATGTGTATTTATGTTCCCTTAATTTTTTTGAGCATGTATATCCAATGCAAAAAAACATCAACATTTAAATGGTATAATATTAATTTGCATATATTCCCATTAATTCCCACCTCTGAATATTCCCCAAAATGTGAGCAACCTAGTTATCGTATACAGTTTTTTGGCAAGGAACATACTGGATATCGGTTTCGGACAAAAAAAAAAAGGAATTTCGCTGCATCCCTAGTTTAAGCATTGTTGCAGATCTTAACCATCAATTTTCTCTTCTTCCTATGAAACATTTTTGATTTGAGAGTGAAAATCTATAGAAAACATTTTCACACAGCTTTTCCTCCGCTGGCCTGGGACATTTCAGCAGAACTAGAGTATACCTACTTCTCCACTACACCACTTACACACATACATGGAAGCCCGATGGAAACAGCAGTCACACACAGCATGATGTTAAAGACCACTACATAGGTACCGATGGAGACAGCAACAGCGAGTCACACACACACAGTGATGTTAAAGGCCACTACATAGGGCTCGAGTGGACGACAGCAGTCACACACAGCATGATGTTAAAGGACCACTACATAGGGCCGATGGAGACAGCAGTCACACACAGCATGATGTTAAAGGACCACTACACCACTGGATAGGGCTGATGGAGAGACAGCAGTCACACACAGCATGATGTTAAAGGACCACTACATAGGGCCGATGGAGAGACAGCAGTCACACACAGCATGATGTTAAAGGATAAACAGTCCATAAACTAAAGACATAATAAGCCAGCAGGTCCCAATCATAAGAACACAAAAACACTAAGCATTTCKCAATCTAAATGTACAACTAATACTTCCCATTGCAAAAAGCATTTCACGTTTAGCACACAAAGGAACCGCTGACCTAAAGTTTAAAGTGGAACTGACAGAATTTTAACTACTTTGCAGATATGAAACAAACACACAATCATAAAATCAGTCCAAAAATATCAAATTCACAGTTTATGCTACTAAACTAACTTTATAAGAGGTTTTAAAAATAGTTTCTATTWGACTCAACGTTCCATYATGTACAGTAAGACATTGTTGGCAGATTAGATGGATGCAGTTCAATTCATGATTCATATAATTCACTAAAACAGTTCTTGGTAGTTTCCCCTAAAATAAATACTGATATCTGGTTGTAAACAAMATGAAGAATGGCGCCAGTCATACTGTTGTTCTGGAACATTCTACAACTATTTATAACACTTGATGTTCCTACGTTCCATAATAATGGCGCTGGAGGGGATGACTGCTGTTTTACGGGCTCCTAGTGACCACCTTTACTCCACACACAGATGTGTACAAATCTCTCCCTCGCCCTCCATTTGGGAGATCTGACCATAATTCTATCCTCCTGATTCCTGCTTACAAGCAAAAACTAAAGCAGGACGCTACATCACTGTTTTGCAGCACAGACTGGAATATGTTCCGGGATTCATCCAATGGCATTGTGGAGTACACCACCTCAGTCACCAGCTTCATCAGTAAGCGCATCGACGACTTACTTATTAGAGGTCGACCGATTAATTAGGGCCGATTTCAAGTTTTCATCAATCGGTAATTGATCGGTAACAATCGGTAATCAGCAATTTTGGATGCCGATTACATTGCACTCCACGAGGAGACTGCGTGGCAGGCTGACTCTACCTGTTTGCGAGTGCAGCAAGGAGCCAAGTAAGTTGCTAGCTAAGCATTAAACTTATCTTATAAAAAACAATCAATCTTACATAACATAGTACTACACATGTGTTGATGATATTACGTAGTTAACTGTCCTGCGTTGCATTATAGTCGATGTGGTGCCTGTTAATTTATCATCGAATCACAGCCTACTTTGCCAAACGGTGATTTAAACAAGCGCAGTTCGCGTAAAAAGCACAACTCGTGACCCATGTGCCTAGAGGCAATAAACATCAATGCTTAAAATAATGTTAAAATCAAACACAAGTACATATTTTTAAGATCTGTCTAATTTTTACTTACACCCAAACGCAAGAGGCCGTTAGCAGCAGGAGGGAACGGCCCCGGAAGAGTTGTGGGCACTGTCGTGGAGATCTGGGCTGTTAAAATAGCAAACTCAGCAAAAATCGCGGTGAGTAATAAATGCACAGAATATTTTAGGGCCTGCACATAACTCTTTGCAAAACATAATATTATTAACCATGTGAAGGTTGTGCAAAATGTCAACAGCATAGTTAACTTATGGGATTGAAAAATACAGAAGGTTCAGTATTAAAATACAAGCTGGAGAGTCACATAAACTTGAGTGCTTTGCGCGCGACAACTGTAACAAGACATATTTCCGATCTTTCCACCAATATCCTTACTTTTGACTCAAACGGCTTCATATTTCTGCGAAAGATCTTATATGTATTTAAATAAAACAAGTCTTATTTGATTGATAAACCAGTCTGACGAAGCAGCTAAAACTAGTAAGCAAAGTGATTCAGAGAACTTTACTGTGCGTTTCCGCCCACCAGGCTGACTTAAAGCAATGACCTTCATGCACAGCGCGCTTACCCGACTAAGTCCGATCAAACTTAACTGTAATTCCAGGCTGGTAAATACTAAAGTGCACTATTAGAAAGTCCAATAGTCGAGAGCTGCTTATTGACATTACAGGATGGTAATTAAAAAGAACGCAGTGAAAATCCCTATACAATTCACTAATAGAAATGAACATTCACTGTCTAACTATAACTACTACTTATATACTGGGAATATTGTTTTAACTCAGCATGTTCAAAAAAAACCACCACTTCTATATTGCTCGAGGGTTCTGAGCAAGCAATGAACGTTTAGCTTCTTTACTGGCACCATATCGCCACCACCTCTTTTATACTTTCATTCATCACAAACAACATAATTAGCCTTTTCGCATTAATTTAAGACCCAATTCGACCATGTCTACATAATAATTTAGAGAGTGACTTAATTTGATTTTAGTGATGTGATTCGTATGTGCAGTTAAAATACCAGGTTCCCATCCCACTATTGTCCTCCGTACATGGTCATTATTACCCAAACCTCAAATAACATTAAGAAAAAATAATAATAAACTCCGATCTAATCGTGATGGCTTTTTTGGTCCTTCCAATAATCGGTATCGACGTGAAAAATCATAACGTCGACTCTAAGCTAACAAGTGACAAGTTTTGTTGTTTGGCTCTTGTATTCCAAATTCCGGGATTTTGAAAATTTGATACTAATGACTATGAGAGTAGACGTGAAGACTGTCCGCCATTAAATTTGAGTAATTTTAAATCTTCATATAGGTGAATCGGTTTCGAACTAAATTACAGGAACATTTTTGTAACATAATACAATAGTAGTACATGTACATAGTCCCCCCATTGTAAAGTCGGCAAAAAGTATGGACATAATTCACTTGTGTATTAAGTAGTAGAATGATTTTATCCCATATTATAGGCCACACAAATGACCACAATATCAGCAAGCTATGTGAACAAATTGTTAGAGTATGTAGTTGCTATTTGTTATGAATTGATTCTCAAAGATTATAGATCTGCTAATAGAAATATAGTAAAATCAACGGCAGCTCACAGAAAAGGAACTATAAACTTATATATAGCGATACATCCAAGACACATGATTTGTGAATAATAAAATGAAACAGAATTAGTGTAGTACTGCGTAGGCAGTTAGCTCCACTACGGGTGCACTCCATCTGACGAAACTACTTCCCAGGTAACGGTGTCCTACACACGAGCAACACGAGGGTGCGAGCCAGCTATGCTAGAATAAACATAAAACTACGCACCTCCCCATCGGTGTGTCCGCTATCAGATCAATATACTAGTTAATAAAGGCGGGTAATATGGAGAGGGCCTTGTGAGAGGAATGGGAGTGCGTGAACGTGGGGAGTCGCTCCACATCACAATTTTCGAAACTTTTTATAACATCGGATTTTCATGGCGGATAGAGAAAAAGGAAAAAAGGGAAAGCACATTAGTGAGATACGAAAAAAAGAGCCGCGAAGCGGAGAGACATGTCAGACGAGGAGAACAGATCAAGGCACAATGTGAAAATGGACAGACCGCCAATTCCAAAAACCGCGCGTCACCAATAGAATTTATGGGGGAAGAGAGATCAGTAGATAGAAAGGGGCATAGAGCAAACACCATATAGTCAGGCAAACACTCTTGAGACAGAGGGGCGCTTGTGGGTTCAGGAACAAATGGGGAGGAACAAGGAATCGTGAGTGTGTGAGAAACATATAATGGAACAGGGTTCGGTCTCAGAGGTGATAAGAAACAAAATTGAGAGACAGAGATCGAGTAATGTCCAAAGGAAAAAAAATTAAAAGAACAGAGATCAGAGGTCAGGAACAAAAATTAAAAGAACAAGCAATACACAGTAATATCAGAAGAATTACACAAATTAAGTGACAAGCGCTCACAAGAGATCAACAAAATGTGAGCCAGACGCAGACTCACCGGGTGAGATAAGAGTATTGTGAGACAGCGCTCGGGTGGTGTCGATATAAGTGAACAATATGAGACAGTGCTGCTCGTTGTTTGTCAGAACCAAAATTTTGAAGGACAGCTGCTCTGTGTGTTGAACGGCTGTGTTCGAGGATACAAATTGAGACAGCGGCTCGCGTGGTGTCAGTAACAAATTAGACCACGCGCTCGTGAGATGTCAAAGGAACCAATATTGAGACAGAACAGCGCTCGTGCGCTGTCAGGAACAATTGAGACAGCGCTTCGTAGGCCTGATTGTTGAATAATTTTGAGACATGCGCTTCTTGTTGTAGCACGCGAACACACACTTCGTAAACAGGGCCTCGAGAGAAAAAGGAGTCCACGACACACATTCAAAACAGAAAAACAGCGCGCCGCTGCTGGTCAGAAAATAGAGACATGTCTGCTCGCTGTGTCAGGAACCAAATTAAACAGAGAGCGTCAATTGGACGTAGGCTGATCAAGGAAGAAATGGGAGACGCGCTCGTGTGGTACGTGATCTAAATTTGTGTAGTGACACAGCTGCGTGTGTGTATATACATTTTTTTGATTTTCAGGGACAACACCCCTGAGTAAAAAGCGTGTAACAAAACGATGAAACGCGAGTAGCGTTATGTCACAGTCAATCATTAGGCAAGGTAGCCTAGCGGTACGACGTTTGTAGCAAGTGTAAGGGCGATAGGTTGTGTTCGAATTATTCCCCAGACCGACTGGGTAATAAATAAAAATTATTTCGAGTCCTCCCTAACAGAGCATTACGTTAAAGGGCGGATCGGTTTGTGCCACATTTAATGCCCAAAACAAGTTACGACCCTAACTAGAGATGACCACCCACATCCAATGCGAGCTGAAACAGTTGACCGCTATCATATGAGTAAACCTCCCCAAAAGTACACCTTTTTATGCTAGGTTAATGTCGAATCAACTTTCACTTTAATCTCAAAATTGAGGCCAAACATCCACCAGTCACTGGAATCTTGTGAACAACCCTCCACAAATGGCTTACTTCTCTGAACTAATACAACTTAATACCCAGATCACCCAAACTTAGCACCTAACTTATATAAACATTATGAATGGTACTGCAAAGTGGTTCGCTACGAAGATCGTCACATATAACCACTCACCTCATCCAGGTAATATGATCCTCAAATATTAGTCTTATGTTGTCTTCCATTCGTGTTGTGATTACCAATACTCTCCATACTCCACGAATAATACAGAACTTGTATGTTGAAGTAAAGGTGGAGCAGAGATTGTGTTGGTCGTGGTGCATAGTGGAAATTCTACATTTCAGCTGCTAACACAGACTAGCGGCGCATCTTGCCAAAGGAGATGGCGGGTTCCATAAATCAATCAGCTAAAGAGTACGGTCAACAGCATGAGATTGATATTTGCGACACGGATTATATATGTGAAGGCATCACATGAGGAATTAACCTAACGGCGAGAAGGGTACAGTTATACCTCCAATAATGTAAATCACAATAAAGAATACCCTCTTCCGTGTTTTCTATAGGAATTGTGCAGACCACTACATAAAGCAATTCTATCTTCTTCTAATACAGAAAGCTTTACAAACCAAATAGGATTTTCTTGTTTAAGGTCTTGGGTATAATCTGTCATTTGTTGTACCACCATAGAAATAAAGTATTATACTCCCCGTTGTCGTCTCTAAATATTATAGATAGCTCTATTATGTTATGTATACAGGTACTTTTCGGAGCGGAAATTGGTAATACATAATTTATTAAGGAGAGAATGTTAAACAAGGCACACGCCAGTGCAGGCATTAAGTGGTGTATGGACGCTGTACCGAGTGAAATGGAGGTCGTAAAATGTAAGAGAGCTTAATTTCCCTCTTTAATCATCGATGATCTCAATTATATGATGTGTAAACTTAAATTATTTGTTGTTTCCCAACACAACTAAGAATAAAATAAGAAAAGAAGAGAGACTACAATATTATAATTGTAGAAATAATATAAAATCACCTCTTTAGCACAAAAAAACAAACACAACAAAAATGGAGTTGTTATAGAAGGAGGTAAATTCAAAATTATTGGGTACGTTAGGTAGGGAAGGCGGAGCTCTCTCAGGTTCGCACGAGGAGTGGAAGAAGAAATTTCCACACAAAACGAAGAATAGTTGCGCCTCATGCGGTGTGTCGGTATGTGGATGAGCTCATAGGGTGAGGTGAGCGGTCGTCTTTGGTGTCTCCACTTAGGATCGGGTGTGGTCCCTTATTGGTGGATATCGTGGGGGTGGGCTCGTGGTCATACATTAGAATTTTAAAATCTATATGGATAAATACAATGGATTTTTCAGGAGATTAAGAACGAACTTCAGTCGAGTCCCCATATACTATTCTCCTTTTTTTTTTGTAGGAAGAGAATATTTATAAATGAAATAGCCTATCTATGTGGTTTCGCAATCATTTTGTGAGTATATATAATTTATCATGATATAATATAACATAACGATTATATTTGGTCGGTTTGTAATACAGCTTGGGAATTTACGCCTTCTTCTAGAGTTATTGTGAGATGAAGCACTTTCTAACCCACATACTGCCGTGGTAAAACTAATGAATATAGATACACTGGAAAGTACTTCAAAGTAACAGTGACCAACGGTCACCCATAAAATACCTACTTGAGTAAAAGATCTAAAAGTATTTGGTTTCTAAAATATACTTAGTACAAGTAAAGTATTGTAAATATTAAGTATAATAGTAAAGTATAAATCTATTAAAGAAGAATCACTCCGAACCAGCGGCCAGAAGGGAACACACGACCTTCTCTTCTGTTTCCTCAAACATTTAGGCACACCGCCACGGGCAACACTCAACCTAATTGACATATATGAAAACTTATAGCCATCTTATCATTGGCCGATGGACACTAAGCTTTATGTCCTCTCACTGAGATAATGAGATATATAATATCTTTATAATTGTCCTCTACCCCACTGGTGGCATCGACATGACCCTTCATACCTCTCACCACTTGTTATGGGGACATAATCGTGTTATAGCCTCTAGGGCACCTGAGGAGCATATGCTTTTAATAAAGCCCATAAAACACTGAATAGGAACAAGTAAATGCTTAAATACCATATCAGGGGTTTTTGGATGGACATAGATTGCTTATTATGCTCCCCTACCACTGGATTTGGACAATAAGTCTTTATTAGCGCTTACACTGATGGACAATTGATAGCGATGGCCTTCATACACTAGAGGACATAATACACCAAACATTTGATAAGCCTCTAACATGACATCGCACATCACATGTTACATTTTTATATTTTTTCTCTAAACAGCTGATGGACAATATATGTGGGGAAATATATATGTCCTTCTACTATACACTTGTGTATTGGATCGAGTTAAAATGCCTATTTTATAGTTCTCTTCTAACGACATTTGAATGACAATATGACTTATATAAATGCCTACCGCTGGTGGGAGCGATAACCAAACTGATTTAAGCCTCCTAACACCAATAAGATAGACACATAATGATTTTTATAGAACAGCACTCCAACTGCCCATAGAACAAAATAACATTATATATGCCTTCTTGGACGACTGGTGTGAACATAATGAACTGTTTTATAACTCTTCTTAACACTGAAAGATCATAAGACATGTAAATTAGAACTACACTACATCTAAAGAGAGAGAATAGCATAAACTGCTTTGTTATTATCTTTTCGTCACACTGGTCGAAAAAAATGTAAATTTTTTCCTATAATTGTATTCATAAAGACCACCACTACACTGAAAGGAACTATTATAGGGGCCTTTTTTAGTTATCGGCTGGTACACGCGGATTGACGTAAGTGCGTTACTTTAAGTATTGCCTCGGATACATAGAATGGAACAAATAAAATGACTTTATAAGAACATCTACACTGTACGTTGGATACACTCAATGCTTCTTATAGCCTTCATCACTGGTGAACCAATAACATGCTTCAATAGCTCTCACTGATGGACAGTAAATGCTTTACAGCCCTACCATCTGGGATGGACATAATGTCTTTTATAGCTCTTCTACATATGATGGACATAATGCTGTATTAGCTCCCCTACACCTCTCCGTAAACAATCAATAAGCATTAAATAGCCTAACGAGGTGGAGAATGGGACACACATTCCCCCTATATAGATACACTCTCCAATCTAAAGAAATATAACATAATGACTTTATAGTCTCCTCTACGACTGTTGGGACACTACAAATCGCCTAAATTAATGCTCTCTTACACTGATGCACACCATCGCCTTTCTATTTACACCCTCCTACCTTCGAAAGAACAAGTAATTAGCTTTCAAGTACGCCTTGCTACACTGATGAATGACATAAATAATAAGCCTTACATCAAACAACTGAAATTTACAAAAAATTATTGCTGTTTATTACTATCATACACTGGTTTGGATTCATTAAAAGATCTTTATAATAGAGCCTCTACCCAACCTCTAGCGATTCGGACTATATGTCGGTTGGGTGAGTGTCAAAACACCATACTTTTAATACGAACTGAGTGGAGGTAGTATAGTGGCGTTCCAATTCATACGCCCCCCTACACTCCGATTTGGCACATACCCACCGCAACTATTAACGCAAACTACCTAGACTGTCAATTGAGGAATAGCTAAAAATTAAAAATTAGACAATAAAACAAATCGGGACATAATGTCTTCCCTTGATTTAGGCCCGGACAGCGAGTGGGCGAAGCAGATAACCATAGCAAAAAAATAAGCACACTTAACGACTCGGATGGGAGCAAAGGGGCGTGTTAATGAAAGCCTCTTTAACTGGATGGAACATAACGCGGTTGGGGGGAAGGAGGCGGCGTCGTGGGAGCGAGCGGGATGGGAGAGGTTACATGGCGTCATTGATAGAGCTCATCACTTTGATGGGTATCATAATGCTTGGGAATATACCCTCTACCCCTAGCTTTAAGGGGATGCGGGCAGTGAAGTGCTATTTAAAGAGGGGCTTACACTGGGGGAATTTGGGAATTATTGTGCCTTGTGGTAAGACGCGCTACTACTCGAATAAGGAGAAACTTAATGCTTTTATATTCTCCCTCACACTGACTGAAGCAAAAAATTAAAGTACGGCCCCCCTACTCTTTGTGGGGAAATCCGAAATCGCATAAGTGCTTTGCATAGCCTTACACTGATGGGACGATAGGTTTTAATTAGCCCTCTAACAACTGATGGACAAAATATCATGTTTGTTTTAGTAGTAAAAAACGACCAAGTACATTAGACTAAACAAGTCTGGGACTAAAACCAATACAATACGACAATAAACCAAGTCAAATAAATACCTACCAGTTCAACTTTCTAATTCAGAGATATGGACTCGGAAAGATCACAGATAACTAATAAACCAAATCCATATTAAATTTAGAAAGAGGTGCGACTTAAACTCCTTTCCTTGCCATTATCAGTCTACCTTAATAATCAAGTACCAGCAAATCGTAAGATTAATGTGGTTCTCGGCGTATGGTAATAGCACACTGGCGATCCCGTGGCATCACACCAGGTCTCAACTATAAGATGGGACTTGACACGAAACACTATAAGGTATACATAATGGGGTTTATGCGGTGAGAGAACTAAAAGAACCCTAGCAAATGAGAGAAATTAGTGGTAAAACGTGTAAAGGAGAACATTAGAATGACTGAAAAAATAAGGAGTGCGACACTCTCGGAACCCACCAACTCCAAACCAATAGATATCGGTTGTTGATATTATAGAAAGAAAAAATAAGAAAAGACTATATTGTCAGAGGACATATGAAGAAAGGGACACACCGATAACAACTGTCTAACCTGAAGAAAAAAATTAGAAATAGACGAGAAGTAGAAGCGATGGACGGAGCCACATTAGAATGACAAATAAGAAACCAGTAGATAAGGGAGAAGAAATTCATTAAAGAATGACAAATACAACCCCATGTCGGGATCATTAGAATAACAAGAAGAACCGACTCTTCGCAGACTTCGACAGACGGGACAAATAAACGGAATTATGGGGAAAACATTGAAGTAATATAAAAACTGTGTCGGAGACCTTGACATGCACCCACTTAGATACCACCACGCCCCGGAAAGATAACATTAGAATAAGCGAATAAGACCCAGCGTGTAAGGAACATCTCATATTGAACAAAATATAAACATGCTGCGTCGAGGAGAAGCACTCTAGAATGAACCAACTAAACCAGTCACCCCGCACAACATTTTGAGGCTTTTTTTAATTTGGAAGGTGTTTCCCCCCCCAACAGAAAAAAAATAAGCCCCCCAAAAACCCATGTTTTTGGGCAAAAAAAGGCCCATGGTGGTGGGGGGGGGGAAAGAAACTCCCCCCCCCAATACAAAATTAAAAGGGAAAGAAAACAAAGGTAAACTTTTCCCTTTTTTTGTGGGGGGGTCCCCCCAAAAAAATGGGAGGGACCAAAAAAATTTTTTAGCTTTTTTTGGCCCCATCCCCCAAGGAAAAAAGAATACGTCTCCCCCCTGGCGCCGCCCGCAAACCCAAACACCTGTCACAAAAACCCACTGACAAAAACTCCAATCCCGCCAAAAAGTGGGGGGGGGGGGGGGGGGGTGGAAATAAAACAGTCCATGGGTTGGGTGGGCAATTAAAGCATCCCATGGCCCCCCTTTTTTGGGGGGGGTTGGGGGGGAAAAAAAAATTTTGGGGTTTTTTTTTTTTTTTTTCAATCCCCCCGCGTTGCCCAAAAGGGGGGGTTACTGGGGAAAAAAAAAAAAAATAAAACTTTTGGTTTTCCCCTCCCCCAGAAAAATATTGGGGAAAATAAAATTTTGGGGCCATGTTTTGGGGGAAATGGCGGTGTTAAAAAATACAGGCGAATTTTCTTTCGAGGGGGAAAAAGAACCCCTGGTTTCCCGTCCCCCCTTCCCCCCAAGAAAAAAAAAAAAAAGGATTTTTGAAGACTGGGGGGAAAAAGACAGGGGAAAGGGGTTTTTTTTTCCCACCCTTCCCCAGGCCCAAACAGGGAAAAACAACCCTAACCCCCCCCTAAGCATAACTGCTTTTTAAAAAGGCGCCCCAAAAAACCGAAAGTGGTTTTTTTAAAAAGGGGGAAAAAAAAAACAAAAACTTTTTTTTTTAAAAATGGTTTCCTTTGGAATTTGGCCCGTAAAGTCCCCCCCAAAAAGCCCCAGAAAAAACCCGTTTTCCCCCCCCAATTCCCCCAATTTTTTTTTTTGGAAGGAAAAATAAATTCGTTTGGGGTTGGGGTTATGGGAATACCTTAAAAAGCATTCCCGCCCTTTTGGTTACACAGGCGGAATAAAAAAAAACCCCAAATTTCCCCCAAAACCCCCTAAAAGGGAGCGTTGGAAAAACAAATTTTTTTTTTGGGGCCCTTTGAGAAATGGGGGGTTTTTTGCCCCCCCCTATTTTTTGGTTTTTCCCCCCCCCCCTGGTTTATATCCCTCTTCACAGTTTAATTTGGTTTTATTCCAAGAACCCCCGGGGTGGGGGGGCCCCTGTTTTTGGTTTCAAATTTTTGGGGGTTTTTGATAGAAAAAAAACAAAAATAAAATTACCCCTTTTTTTTTTTTTTTTGTTTTTTTTTCATCCTCCTTTTTCCCCACCAAACTTTTTCCCCTTTACAGAAAAAATTTTTTAAGAATTAAACAAGGGCTTTGGGGGTTCCCTTCCATAAAATTTTTTTTTTTGGGTCCCCAAGTAAAATAAAATTTATTACTTGGAAAATATGGTTTTAAGTTGGGGTTGCCAAAACCACCTCCCCCGTTTTTGGGGGTTTTTTGCTTTGGGAAATGGGTCCCCCATTCCCCCCCTAAAGGTTTTTTGGCCCTTAAATCTTTTTGGCTCCCCAATCAAAAAAAAAAATAAATATTTTAGAACGGTAAAAAAGTTTTTGGGGGGCCCCAAATTAACCAGAAGTTGCGGGTTTGTTTTTTTTTTTGTGGAGAAATGGAAAAAATGGAAAAAAAAAGCCCCCAATTCTTGAAAATTTTTTTCAATGAAATGAATTGGAGCTTGAAAAAAAAAAAAGTTTTTGGGCCCCCCCTTTTTTTTCCCCAAAAAATGTAAAAAAATTTTTAAAAGGTGCCTCCCAAAAAGGCCCCACTTTTCCCTTTTTAAACTATCCCCATTTTCTTTTAATGTTTTAATTTATTTCCCCTTTTTTAAGAATTTCCATAATGTGGGCAAGTTTTCCTTTTTTCTTTTCCCCCTTTTTTTTTAAATTTTTCAGTTTTTTAAAAAAAAACGTCCCCCCCACAATTTTTTTTTTTTTTTCCCCTTCAATTTTTTTAAAAAACCAGTAACCGTTTTTTTTGGGCCCCAAATCGTTTTTTGGTGGCAAAAAAGGCCCCCCCAGAAAAAAAAAGAAAAAACCCTATTTTGGGAATTTAAATTTTTTTTTGCCCATTCATCCCCTCTCCAATGCATAACCAACATTTTTTCTCCCAATTCCCCTCCAAATCAATTCCCCAAACAGGAAAAAAAAAAAAATTTTTTTAAACAGTTTCAGTCCCCCGCCCCCAATTTTTTTCTTTAATGGGTTTGGCCCAAATCGCCTTTAATTTTTTAGTACAAAAATGCGGGAAAATAAGCCCAATTTTCATAAAATGTTTTTTGTCACCCCCAAAGGGTTTGGGGGCGGCCAGCTCGTCCCCCCCCCTTTTTGGGGTTTGGCTCCGTTTTTTTAATTCTTTCCCAAAAAAACAACCCCACGGGAACCCTCCAAACCAAATAGATTTCCCTTCCCACAAATCTTTACATAGGAAAATCAAACTTACAAAAAAAAAACCTTTTTTTTTTTGGTATGTTAAACCTTTTTTTTGTCTTATACAACAAAATTATTAAGGCCCCCCCCCCCCAGGGCCCCCCCTTTTTTGGGAAAAAAACTTTTTTTGGTTTTCCCTAGACTTTTTAATTGGGCTAACTAATTTTTTGGGGTTGGGGAAGTTTTCACTTAGAAAAAAAATATATGGGGGGGAATAAAAATTTTGGGAATTTACTGCTTTTTCAAAAACCATTTTTTTTTTCTTTTTGCAAGCATTAGTTTTTTTTTTAAAAAAAGATTTATGAATCCTAATTACAAGATGTTTTTTGAACCAAATGAAATAAAAAAAAAATTTTTCCCCCCCATTTTCCCTGGTTTTGGGGCCTTGGGTTTTAACCCCTGAGGGGGTTCCCAAAGGGTTTTTTTTGCCAGGGGGACCTTAGGTTTACAGTTTTGAAAAAAAAAGGCTTTTTCTTTTGGAAAATCAGGTTGGGGGCCCAAGCCCCCCCCTTGAAAAAAATTGGAAAAAAAAAAAAGGGGCCCCCCCAAAAAAAAAAGTTTTTAAAAAAATTAATTTTTAAAATCAAATCCCCAGAAAAGTTTAATACCCCCTCTTCCTAGTTTTGAAAAAATTTATCCAACAAAAATTACAATTTTAAATCAAAGCCATTTTCCACTTATTAAATCCCCAAAAAAAAAAAAAAAAAAAAAAATCTGAACCCTTGGTCCCCCCCCCAGCGCCACTTGGGTGGGGTCCCCCCCCCCCTAATTTAAAACAGCTTTCCCCCCAAACCAGAAAAAAAAAGATTTGGGGAAGGGCTCTTTTTCCCCAATGGGTGGAGGCAGAATAAACCCTTGGTTTGTTTACAAGAAAAGCCAAATGAAATCCCACCTTCAAAAAACAAGTTAAAAGATTTTAACCAGATGGAAACAAAAAAAAAAAAGAATTCCCCCTCCCTCCTCTAGAAGGCCCCCTTTTTTAAACCGGAAATTGTTTTTTGGGGTTTTTTTCTTGAAAAGTTATAAAATCCAAAAGGGCAGCACCGTCCAACCCTTTTTTTTTGCATATTTTCCCTGGGGTAAAATTTTTTCCTTGTTAGGAAACAAATTTTATAAAAAACCATTTGGTTAATAAAATTTGCCTTAACCACTTTGGGATCATCCGATAAGGTTAAATTTAAAATCTTAAGGTGGGGACGTTTTTTTCAAGAAAAGAGAAATTAAGTCCCCCCCCCCCCCCCAAAGAAAAAAAGAAATTATGTGTGACAAAATTTGTTTTTCCCTTTCTGTTTTTTTAACTAGCCAAAATTAATTTTTTGATTTTTCATGAAACCTTTTGGGTTTGTTTTTTCCCCTTTTTTTTAAACTATCCAAAATTTGCTGGGTTTTAACGTGGGCTAAAAATTTTTTTTTTTTTTTTTTAAACAACTCTTTTCTTGGGAACTTGCCCCCCCCCTTTTTTTGAAAAATTGGGTTTTTTTATTTTTTTTTTGCCTGGCCTTTTTACCTGGGTAAAACAAGAAAGCCCTTTTTTTACAAGAAAGGGTAAAATAAAGAAAAAAACCCAAAAATGCCCTTTCCCCCTTTTGGTTTTAATAAATTTTTTTTTTTCCCCCAAATAATTTATGCCCCCCAGTTTAACCTAAATCAAGAAAGCCCCCTCCCCCTTCCCCTCTAAAGTTTTTTGCTTTGTTTTATTTCCAAAAACACGCCCTTTTTTTTTTTAAAAAATAGCCACACTTCCTCGCCCAAACCTTAAAATGGTTCCCCCGCCCCTAGCCCCGTGTTTTTCTTACAAAATTCTTTTTTTTGGGGGGGCCTTAGGAAATCCAAGCCTCCCAAAAAATTTGGGGACATTCCCCCTTTCTCCCAAAAATTTTAAAACAATTTTTTTTTTTTTAAATGGTTTCCCCAAAAAAGCCATTAAGAAAAAACCCTGGCCTCCCCGCTTTGTAAAGGGGGGGGGCGGCAATAAAAAACAAAGTTTTGCCAATCCCTACTTTTTGGGTGTTAAGCAGAATTTTTTTATCTCCTGCCCTGCCAGACAGTTTTTTTTTCCCTGTCATACCTAATCCCCAGGGGTTCTGTTTATTGCCCCAACCTAAGTGTTCCCCCCCGAAGCCTTTCTACCTTTTTAAATAAATCCCATCCCCTTCCCTCCAAAGAAAAATTAATTCCCTCAAAACTTGCCCCTCCTTTTTGGGGGGCCCCCCGCTTTTTTTGTTTTTTTTTTTTTAAATAGACCCTTGTTTCCCCCTCAGCTGTTTCCCCAAAAAAGCCCCTTTGGAAAGATTTGAATTTTTGCCCCCCCCAATTTTCCTTATTTCCCCCCGTTCAAAAAAAACGGTTTCCCCCCCCGTTAAAAACTGGTTTTTAAGTTGAACCCCTAAAAAAAAACTGGGGCACAAACTGCTGTTTAAACCAAAAAATCCCCGGGGCCCCCCGTTTCCCCCCTACAAAGATTTTTTCTTAAAGGCCTTAGAAACATTCTGGCCCCTCCAAATCCTCAACACAAAAATTAATCAAAAAATGGAAAACCTAAACCCATACCCAGGTTTTTTTTAACAACCCCTAAAATTTCCTTTTTTTAAAAAATACCCAATTTGGGCCCCCCCCCCCCCAACCCCTCCCATTAAAGATACTTAAGTTCCATCCCTGGCCCCTCAAACTTTTTTTGGCCCCCCCCCCCTCCTAAAACACCTTCCTTTTGGCCCCCTGTTTTTTTTTTTTTTTTCCAAACCCAGGGGAATTTCCTTAAAGCGAATTTAACTTTTGCCCCCCCCTCCCCCCCCAAATATGTGTTGCCTTGCCCCCCGTCCCCCTTGTCCCCCCCCATGGGGGTTTTCGTGCGGTTCTCCCGTCCCCCCCCCCCCACCCGATCCCAACCCCCTCAAGAATCAAACTTGTCCCCCCAAACCGCTTCCCCCCCCCTGAAAAAAAAAAAAAAACAAACCCACTTTTTTTCCCTACAGAGCAAAGGCCCCCCCCTTTTTCCCCCTAAATCCGACCCTTGGCCCCGGGGTTTTTTTTTTAAAATTCCTGTGACAAGAGAAGGGGGAAAAAATTATTTGGGAAAAACCCTTTCCAAATGGCTCCCCCTTTTGGGGGTTTAATCCTTTCCCCCCCCTCCCCCTTCCCACGTTTTTACCTTTTTAAAAATGCCCCATCAATGCCCCTGGTTCCCCCAGAAAAGCAAAAAAGCTTTAAACCCGAGATCCCCCAACTTTTGCAAGGCTTGGTTTAAAACAAATTAGCCTCCCATTCCCCTGTGAAATAATCCGCCTAAATTATTTCCCCCAAGACCAAAACCTACCCTAACCCCCCTTCAAAATTCCCTCATTTATTTTTGGTTTTTGTTTTCCCCCCCCCCTCTCTTTCTTTCTTTTTTGCACACCAGTTTTAAAAAAAAAATTCCCTAAACTTTTTGGGCCCACCAATCCCCCTCAAAAAAATCTGTGGCAAGACGAAAATCTTTTCATTCACGTCCCTCCCAGTTTTGGGGGGTTTTTTTTTTTTAAATTTGCTCCTTACAATTTGGGGGTTAAAAAATTTAAAACCCTTCGGCCCCCCACTTTATGGGGGCGCCCCCCCCTTGAAAATTTAATTGCCCCCCTTTTAGAACCCCTCCTTAAATTTTCATTTGGGGCCACATAACATCCTTGGGTAGAATACAGAAAACAAGAAAAATTTTTTTTTTCTTAATGTTGGGGGTTTGTTTTTTTAAATTTTGAACTTTGGGTAAACGGTTTTTTTTTTTGTTTTATCCCATGTTTGGGGGTAAAACTTTTTTTTGGGTGTTTTATTGTTTTGTTTTGGTCCCGGCAACTTGCCTTTTTTTTTTGGGGGGGCTTTTTTTAAAATCTTTGGGCCCCCCAGGGGTGAGCCCCCCCGTTTTGTATAAACAAATGAGCCAACTGGTTCCTTTCCAAACTTTGGGGGGCCCTTAACCCCCTCGGGGGTTTTTTGTTTTAAAAAAATAAAAGGTTTGGGGAAAAAAAAAAAATAAAAAAATGTTAAAAGTATTTGTTAAAATTTTTTTTTTTCCCAGCGGTTGGAGATTTTTTGTTCCCCAACACAGTTTTGGGCGGGGGATCTTTTTCCTACGTAGGGGGGCAACAAAAAAACCAATACCCTTTCCAAAAAAATTGTGGGCTTTTATAAACCAAAGTAAAAAATATGATTACTTTTTCCTGGTTTTTCCAAAAAAAGGGCCAACATGGATTTAACACTTGGGCAAAAAATACAATAGTTAAAGTGGGTGTTTTTTTTTTTCTGGTTTGGGTGGGGCCTTTTCCAAGTTTTTTTTTGGGGGGGGTAAGAAAAAGCCCAAATGGTCCGGCTTTTTTTGCAAAAAGCCAAGGGGGGGTTTTTTTGTTGGTTGGGTTTCATTCCCCCCCCACCCCAAAAGGGGGTGGGAAAACAACCCAAGTGATGGGAAAAAATAATTGTAAAAAATGAACCTCCTGTTTCCCAATTGGGGGGGGTAGTCCCGCTCTCTCTTGGGAAATTTCAAAAGATTTTTTTAACGGCCCCCCCAGCCGGGGGGGGGAGGCGGGGCCGCCCGAAAGCCGGTTTTGGGGGTTTCCCCTCCCCCAAGGGGCCTTTTGGTGCAAAACAGGGCTCCAGAGGTTTGAAATTTGAGAGAAACGCTCTAGGGACACGGTGAAGGAAAAAAGTGGCTTTAGCTTGGGAAAAAGAGCCAATAATCCCCAAAAACAAATAAATAAGCCCCCTCAATGGGGGAGGGGAACAACAATCCCTCCCCTCCATAAAGGCCCCCCCCCCGGCCAAGAAAAAGAGACCAGCTTTTGGGGGGTGTAAATACAACAGGGGTGGCGCCCTTTCCCAAAAAGCGGATTTTTGGGAAAAAGTCCCCTTCCCCAGTCCGGGAATTTTTGGGGCTTGGGGGGGGGGGAAAATAAGAAAACGGGCGGGAAAGGGGGCCCCCGCCGGCCCGGAGAGAAAAAAAAACTGAATGTTTTGGTTGGGGGTTTGGGGGGGGGTAATGGGTTTTGCGTTTTTTTTTTTTAGTTCCCCCCCCCTCCTCCCTCCTGTTTAGGTTCCCCTCAGGGGGGTTTTTTTTTTCGCCCTTTTAGAGATAAAAATTGGGGGGAAAAAAGCCAAGAGAAACAAAAAACAAATTTCCCTTTACCAGTGAAAAAACCCTAAAAGAAGCAATAATTTTTTGGGAAATTTTTTTCCAAGCCCAATGCGCCCCTCTCCGAGGGAACGGTTTCAGAAAAAAGAAAAGAGAGGAAAAGGGAGGGGTGGGGGGGGTGGTTTCCCCCCCTCTCTAAAAACACCTCAGATGTTTGTTGCCCCCCCAACTGGGGCCTTTTGGGGAAAAAAACCACCCCTCTCCCGCTTTTGGGGAGGGGGCCCCCCCCCAAAATAAACGCCTTTTCTCCCCCCTAAAACGCTTTGGCCCCCCCCCCCCCCCCCCTCCCCTTAAAAAACACCATTTTGGGTTTTTTTTTGTGAAAAGTTTTTTTTCCTCTAAAGGTTTTTTAACAAGAAATAATTTTCTTTAGGGAAATGCAAGCCCTTTTAGGATTTTCCCCCCCTAAACCTGAAAAAACCCCCATGTAGTTTGGGGGGGGGGTGGGGAAGGAAAAAAAAATGGCCTTTTGAAACTGAAAAAACCCCCAAGAGAATTTTCAGAAAACAACTTGGAAGCCCCCAGGGGATAAAAAATTTATAAAAACCACAACAGAAAGAAGGGAAAAAAAGGAAGGAAAAAGAAGAGAGATCTTTTTGAAAGAAAACCCCCAAAATTTTTTTACAAAAGGATTATCCTTTAGCGGCCCCCCCCCTTTTTTTGGGGTTCCCTAGCCTTTGGTTTTTGAGAAAACACCTTTTTTGGGGTTTTTGAGAAACCACAGAGGCCTGTTTTTGGGGGTGGGCCTTTTAGTTTTTATCCATTGGGCCCCCCGCCTAGGGGTTTTAAGAAAGTTAAAAAAAGTTTCCTCCCCCCCCCCAATTAAACCCCATATGAAAAGGCTGCGTTGGGTTTTAAGCTAAAGCCAAAATGCCCCCAGGTTTTGGTTTTTCAGGGTTTAAAAAAGTCCCCCCCATTTTTACCCAATAAAAATTATTAGAGGCCCCTTTTTTTGTGGGGGGGTTGTTTAAGCCTTAAAAGCCCCAGGCCCAAGGGTTTTTTTAAGTTAAGGTTTTTCCCCCCCATTTTTTACCATTTTTAAATGGAAAGGCTTTTGTTGGGGGTTTTTTTTGCCTATTCCCCAAATTGCCCTTTCCAGGTTTTTTTAGTAACAGTTTTTCAAAAATTTACCCCAAGATTTAATAGGTAAGGCTTGTGGTGGGGTTTTTTTTTTTGAAAGCCCCTGAAAGCGCGCCATTTGGGTCCCCCAGGTTTTTAAGAAAGTTTAAAAAGTCCCAGTTTTAACCAGATTTTTTTTTTTTAATTAAGAGGGGCCCCTTTTTTTGTTGGGTTGGTTGTTTTAAGCTTTTTTAGCCATGCCCCTCCCCCCCCAGGCTTTTTTTTAAAGTAAAAGTCCCCCCCCCCGCCATTTAAAACAATTAATTTATGAAGGGCCGCCCTTGTTGGGGGGGGGGGTTTTTTTTTGGGGGGGGGGGGGGGGGGGGGTTAAAAAGCCCCTTAAGGCCCCAGGGCCCCCAAGGTTTGTAAAAAAAAGTTTTTCCCCGCTCTCCCCATTTCCAAAAATTAATGGGAGGGGGCTCCTTGGTGGGGTTTTGTTTTTAAAAGCCCTAACCCCCATGCCCCTCAGGTTTTTTTAAGGTAAAAAAGTCCCCAGTTTTATCCTAATTTAATAAAGAAGGCCCCCCTGGGGTTTTGGGGTTTTTTTTTTGAAAAAATTTTTTTAAAAAAAAAATGTTTGGAAAACCAAATTTTAAAAAAAGTTTTTTTTCAAATTTTTAAAAAAAAGCGATAAGGACCCGCCCCCTCCCTCTTTTTTTTTTTTTAATTTCCAGAAAGGCGATCCCTTTTAACAAAGAATTTCGGTGGGGGAAAAAGAAAAAAAAAAAATTTGGGGATCACCATTACTACTTTTGTTTTTTGGGAAAAAAAAGCAATGGGGTTTTGGAAAAAAAAAAAACAATTCCCCCATGGCCACCCTTTTGGGGGGGCTGTTTTTTTTCCTTTGCAAAAGGGAACCTAGGGGGAAAAGAAACCGGGAATTTTGAAAAAAATTGTCCGTTGGGTTTAAAGGGAAAAAAGGAAGAATGAATGGGGGGCCAAAATGTAAGATCCGGTGAAAGATTTTTTTTGAGTTTGGGAAAACCCCTCCCCCCCCTTAAAATTTTTTCACCAAGAATGGGGCCCAAAAAAATTTGAAGTAAAATTTGGAGAACAAAAACAAATCGGTGGGGGGCCCCCTTTTGGGGTCCCCTTTCAGCAAATGAAAAAAAAAAATCAACAAAAACCACACCCGCCCGGGGGGCCCTCCAATATAAAATTGGGGGAAGGGATCAAGGTCTTTTGGGGGGGGGGGCCGCCCCCCCTTTTCCCCCCCCGCAAAAGGGGGAAAGCCCCCCCAATTTTTCCAAAGGTCCCTGGGAAAAAAGAAGTTTGGGGCCCCTTCGCCCCCCAGTGTTTCCCCACGAAAGAAAAAAAAATCTTCTCCAAACCCCCTAATAGAAAAAATATTCTTTGCGTTTTGTGAGGGGAAGCAGTTTTTGAACCAGAGTCCCGTGTTTTGGTGCTCCCCCCAGGCCCCAAGATCCAGCCCCCCCAAAGCACAAATGTCCACTTTGGGGGCCCTTTTAAGAATGAAAAGAAAATTTGCCAAAGAAAATGGGAGGAAAAAGAAAAATGGGGCCCCCCCCCAAAATAAAAAACATAAATCCCGAAGCCCTCCCCAGAAACCAAAAGTCTGGGTTGGGTTTGGAAAACCCTTTTTTTTTTTTGTTGGGGAAGAAAATAAAACCCTTACAGGAAAAACGTTTTTTGGAATAAAACCTTCTTTTCCATTGGGGCCCAAACCAAAGGGTTAAAAAAAAATAATTTAAAACAAAGTTAAAAAAATTTGAAGAAAAAACTTTAGTTTTTTTTATTGAACCCAAAATTTCCTTTTTCCCCGAACCATAATTTTTTTTGCCGCAAAATAAAATTTTTCATGATAATAAAAAAAAAAATTCCCCTACAATGGGTGTTATTTTTTTTTTCCCCCTTTTGGGAAAAAATTTCTTTTCCTCTGATGTTTGTTCCGTTCCAAAATAAAAAGTTTGATAATAAAAGTTGGGTTTAAACTCCTTAATGGGAATGAAAAAAAAAAATACAAAGGCCAAGACTCTCC
>NW_019943709.1:37948-47623 GCF_002910315.2 Salvelinus sp. IW2-2015 | reverse complement strand
TCTGGAGAAGATATTGTTTTGGTTGTATTCAGCAATTTGGGATTTTGAAATGATTACAATGACTATGAGGTTAACGTGAAGACTGTCCCCTTTAATTGAGGGTATTTTAATCCATATCAGGTGATCGGTTAGCAAATTACAGCATTTTTGTACATAGTACAATAGTAGTACTAGTGTACATAGTCCCCCCATTTTAAAGGGCCAAAAGTATTGGGACAAATTCCTTGTGTATTAAGTAGTAGAATATATTTTATCCCATATTCAATGAGCACACAAATGACCACATTCAAGCTTGTGTGAAAAATTGTTTAGATAGTATTGGCTATTTGTTCTGGGATTGAGTTTCAAAGATTATTGGTCGTGGCTAACTAGAATTGTAATATATGGAGTAGTAGTAAGAGATAACTTATTCTGAAATACGGTACTAATCCTTGAATGATTTTGTGAATAATGACGAGTGAGACTGTAGCAGTTATACATCGCAGCTTATGGGTGAACTCCATCTGCACCGAACTATTCCCAGATTACGTTTACACTACAGCGTGTTTCAGTAGCAATGCTAGATTAGTCTAGACTGGGCCACAGGGTGGTTCGCCTGTCTTCGTTTATAAAGCCGTGTAAGACATGGGAAGATGATGGCCGTGTGGGGAACCCTAAATGGAGTAGTATTATTATAAACGTTTTGTTGTTATGATTTCATGGGCGGATATATGAAAGCTATAGGACCGTATGCGTCCAAAACCAAACGCACAGAGCGAGAACATAGTTCAGACTGAGCGTCGGCATTGGTACAAAACGTCGCCCATTCCAGAAAGACGCCCTTCAGTTCAAGTGAGTTTATGGGACAAGAAGTGGGCTATATGATCGGGCAGCATCATACGCGAGGGGAGGACCACCCATGTTCAGGAGAAATGGATGGAGATTAAGGCTCGTGTGGTCAGGAACAAAATTGAGACAGGCTGTGTGTCAGAACAAATTGAGAACGCGGTGAGCATGGATTCAGTCGTCGCTGGGTGGTCCAGGGAACAAATTGAGACAGCGCTCGGTTCCAGGAATTGAAGGCTGTAGTGTAGGAACAAATTGAGACGGTCGGTTCGACAATTGGACGCTCGTGGTGTCAGGGAACAATTGAAGACAGCGCTCGTGGTCAGGAACAAATTGAGACCAAGCGCTCGTGGTGTCAGGAACAAATTCGAAGACAGCGCTTCGTGGTTCCAGTGCAAGGACAGCCCTCCGGGTGAGACTTGAACAGCGCTCGTGGTGTCAAGGAACAAATTGAGACAGGTCGCTGCGTGGTGTCAGGGTAACAAATATAGACAGCCTCGTGGTTAGGAACAAAATTGAGAACGCGCTCGTGGTGTCAGGAACAAAATTGCATGGCTGTGGAGGAACAGAGGACGCGTTCGTGTGAGGTGTCAGGACAAAATTGGTAGGAGGAGCAGCGCGCTCGTCGAGGTGTAGGGAACAAATTCTGAGACATAGAGCGCCTCGTGGTGTCAGGAACAAATTGAGACAGCGCTCGTGGTGTCAGGAACAAATTGAGACAGCGCTCGTGGTGTCAGGAACAAATTGAGACAGCGCTCGTGGTGGAAAACATTTTTGGATCAACAACAGTGAGTAAAGCGTGTCATCGTGACACGCGGTACGTTGTCAGTTCTGAAGTAGGCAGGTAGCCTAGCGGTTACGAGCGTTGAGCAAGTAAGCGAAAGGTTGCTGGTTCGAATCTCCGAGCCGACTGGGTAAAAATAAAAATCTATCGATGTGCCCTACTGCAAGTAAATCGATCTGGATTGGAGTTTCTGCCCCACAATTTACATACCTAGGTGACCACCCCTCAGCCAGCTAACCTTAGCTACATATGAGATATTATCAAAGTAACTTTAGCTAGTTAATGTCGAAATCACTTTCACTTTAATCTCAACTTGAAGCCAAACATCGACAGCCATGGGAATCTTGTGAAACAACGCTCCACAAACTTGGTTAACTTTCTGACTAATACAACTTAATACCCAGTCACCCCAAACTAGCTAACTTTATAACATTATGATGGTCACTTGTCGAAAGTGTCTCTCTACGAAGTGTCCTTCCTCCCCTCTCCAGGTTAATACTCACCAAATAAGTCTTCTGTTGCTTCCCATTCGGTGTGTTACCTCCTCTCCAAATATGATACGAACTTGTATGTTGAAGTAAAGTAGAGAATGTTTGTCGTTGCAAGTGGAATCCACATTTCAGCTGTACCAGCAGCGGCGCCATCTTGCCAAAGGAAGGCGGGTTCCATAATCAACAAAGAGTACGTCACAGCAATGAGATTGATATTTCACCGGATGTATAAATGTGAAGCATCCGCTTGGCGTTACCACGGGAGAAGGACAGTTGTACTCATAAATGTAAATTCACCAATAAAAAAATCCACTCTTCCGTGTTTTCTATAAGGAATTTGACCAGTACATTAAGACCATTCTACATTCTTCTAATAAGAAAGCTGTTAAAACAATATGTGTGTTTCTTTTAAGGTCTTTGTATAATCTGTCATTTGTTGTACCCCCTAGKATATGTTATCGTTGTCTATTTATGTACTTATTGTATGTATACAGACTTTTCTACATTGGTAATACATTTTTWTTWAATAAATGTAAAAAGGAAGCCCAGTTGCAGGCATTGGGAGACGCTGGACCGAGATGGATTTGGTCGAAATTCTGCTAATTTTCTCATCGATGATACATTTGATGTTAATAAAATGTTCTGTTCCCAAAACTAGAATATATTACGAACAGAGGAATTGTATGTATGTATGTATTGTAAACAACTGTAAACAATTGTAAACAACGCTTTCTACGTTTTGTAGACTTTACTCTTTGCAAAAAAAACACACAAAAATGGCGTTGTTTAGAAGGAGTGCAAAGACAAATTTAGTTACGGTATAGTACACCAGCACTTCACAGAGTAGGCGTTCCCTAACGGAATATGCGCATGCGTGCTATAACGCGCCAATAGGATCTTGCCTGTTCTGCCCACTATGACTCGTTTGTTCCCATTTGAAACGACGTGCTGAGGTCTCTTTGTTATTAAAATCTTTGGTTACATTATTTCCGATTAGAACGAACTTCGTTCCGGTCGCCATTCATTCCTTTTTTTAAAGGAATAAAATGATAATAGCCATCTATGTGGCTATTTCGCAACATTTGGTTATTATATACGTAATTAAATAACATTACGTTTATTTCGTTGTTCAGCTTGGAATTTAGGTTTTACTCTTGTTATTGATAAGATTTCTAAACATACTGCTGTAAAACTATTGATAAGTTAATGGAAAGTTACTCAAGTAAAAGTGAAAGTCACCCAGTAAAATACTACTTGAGTAAAAGTCTAAAAGTATTTGGTTCTAAATATACTTAAGTATCAAACGTAAATGTAATATGTAAAATATATTTAAGTATCAAAAGWAAAAGTATAAATCATTAAAAAATAATTTTATTAAGCAAAGCAGATGGCACCATTTTCTTGTTTTTAAAATGTACGGATAGCCAGGGGTACACTCCAACACTGATGGCCATAATGCCTTATAGCCTCTTCACTGATGGCCATAATGCCTTATAGCCTCTTCACTGATGGCCATAATGCTTTATAGCCTCTACACTGATGGACATAATGCTTTATAGCCTCTACACTGATGGACATAATGCTTTATAGCCTCTACACTGGTGGACATAATGCTTTACACCATCTACACTGATGGACATAATGCTTTATAGCATCTACACTGATGGACACAATGCTTTATAGCCTCTACACTGATGGACATAATGCTTTATAGCATCTACACTGGTGGACATAACGCTTTATAGCCTCTACACTGGTGGACATAATGCTTTATAGCCTCTACACTGGTGGACATAATGCTTTATAGCCTCTACACTGATGGACATAATGCTTTATAGCCTCTACACTGATGGACATAATGCTTTATAGCCTCTACACTGATGGCTGATGGCCATAATGCTTATATGGCCTCTACAAACTGATGGCATAATGCTTTAGGCAACATCTACACTGATGGAGCCATAAATGCTTTAATAGCATCTACATGATGGACATATGCTTTATAGCCTCTACACTGATGGACATAATGCTTTATAGCCTTCTACACTGGTGGACATAAACTGCTTTATAGCCTCTACACTGGATGGACATAATGCTTTATAGCTCTTACACTGATGGACATAATGCTTTATAGCCTCTACACTGTGGACATAATGCTTTATAGCCCTACACTGATGGACATAATGCTTTATAGCTCTACATGATGGACATAATGCTTTATAAGCTCTTACACTGGATGGACATAAGCTTTATAGCCTCTACTGATGGACATAATGCTTTATAGCATCTACACTGTGGACATAACGCTTTATAGCCTCTACACTGATGGACATAATGCTTTATAGCTCTACACTGATGGACATAATGCTTTATAGCCTCTACACTGATGGACATAATGCTTTATAGCCTCTACACTGATGGACATAATGCTTTATAGCCTCTACAACTGATGGACATAATGCTTTATAGCCTACATACTGATGGACATAATGCTTTATAGCCTCTACACTGATGGACATAATGCTTTATAGCCTCTACACTGATGGACATAATGCTTTATAGCCTCTACACTGATGGACATAATGCTTTATAGCCTCTACACTGGATGGACATAATGCTTTATAGCCTCTACACTGATGGACATAATGCTTTATAGCCTCTACACTGTGGACATAATGCTTTATAGCCTCTACACTGATGGACATAAATGCTTTATAGCCTCTACACTGATGGACATAATGCTTTATAGCCTCTACACTGATGGACAATGCTTTATAGCCTCTACACTGATGGACATAAGCTTTATAGCCTCTTACACTGATGGACATAAATGCTTATAGGCCTCTACACTGATGGAATTAGATGCTTTATAGCCTCTACACTGATGGACATAATGCTTTATAGCCTCTACACTGATGGACACATAATGCTTTAATAGCATCTAACAACTGTGAGGACATAAGCTTTAATAGCGCCTCTAACTGATGGACATAATGCTTTTATAGCCTCTAACCTGATGGACATCAATGCTTTATAGCCTCTACACTGTATGCACATAATGCTTTATAGGCCTCTAACACTGATGGACAAAATGCTTTATAGCCTCTAAACACTGGATGACATAATGCTTTATAGCCTCTACACTGATGGACATAATGTTTTATAGCCTCTACACTGATGGACATAAATGCTATTAGTAGCCGTCTAACACTGGTGGGCCATCAATGCTTTGATAACCTACGCGAATACTTAGCTCTACACTGATTGGACATAAATGTCTTTAATAGCCTCTACACTGGGATAGTGCTACATGATACATAATGCTTTATACACCTCTACAACTGATGGACATAAATGCTTTAATGGCTCCTACACTGATGGCACATATGCTTTATTAGCATCTACACTGATGGCAAATGGTTTATACACTCTACACTGATGGACATAATGCTTTTACTGCCTCTACACTGATGGACAATAATCTAATAGCGACTACAATGATTGACATAGATGCTCTAGATACTATACACTGGATGGACATTAACGCTTCTATAGCCTCTACATGTGGACCATAATGCTTTAATAGCCAATCTACACTGGTGGACATATACGCTTTATAGCCTATCCTGAATGGCACATAATGCTTTAATAGGTCTTCATGATGGACATAAGCTTTATAGACTCTTCAGCTGATGCCATAATGCTTTATAGCCTCTACACTATGGACATAATCTTATAGCTCTACACTGATGGACATAAATGCTTTATAGGCTCTACACTGATGAACATAATGCTTTATAGCCTCTTCACTGATGGACATAATGCTTTATGCGACTCTTACACTGATGGACTAATGGTTTTATAGACCTCTACACTGATGGACCATATGCTTTATGCCTCATAACTGATGGATCATAATGCTTTATAGGGCCTCTACACTGATGGACATAATGCTTTATACTCTATACACTCGATGGACATAAGGCTTTATAGCCTCTACACTGATGGACCATATGCTTTAGTAGCCTCTAGCTGTGGACATCAATGTTTATAGCCTCTAACTGATGGACATAATGCGTTACACCATCTACACTGATTTGACATAATGCTTTATGCCTCTAACACTGGTGGCGATAATGCTTTATCGCCTCTTCACACTGATGGACATAATGGCGTTTTAGCCTCTTGACTGATGGACATGAAACATAGAACGCTTTAATAGCCTCTACAATGATGGACATTAATGCGTTACAGACATCTACACTGATGGACATAATGCTTTAATATCCTCTGCACTGATGGACATAATGATGTTGCTTTATTAGCCTCTGCTTTACACTGATGGACATAATGCTTTATAGCTCTACACTGTGGGACATAAATGCTTAGTTATTAGGCATCTACACTTGAATGGAATTAGATGCTTGTGATAATGCGTCTGTGACATAATGGTGGACAATAGTATGCGTTTGTATGTTATTGGGCGTCTCTCTTACCTCTTTGTGAGGTGGATCTACGTTAGGGTGTGCTTGAGCGCTCTTGATGGAAGAGATTAGCCTCCTACACGTGATGCTATCATAATGATCTCGTTATTAGCATGCTTCACTGATGGACTGATGGCTTTATAGCCCTACTACTGGGTGGACATAATGCTTTCATAGCCTCTACACTGATGGAACTAGAGCTTTAATAGGCTACTACAGCTGGTCGCGGACATAGGTCGAAACGCTTTATAAGTGCGCCTCTATTACTCTGGATTGGGACAATAAGTCGCTTATAGCCTCGTTCATGATGGACCATATACGCTTTATATGCCTCTACACTGATGGACATTATGCCTTATATTCTCTACACTGATTGGACATAATGCTTTATATCGGCCTCTAACTGATGGACATCATGGCTTTATAGCCTCTACACTGATGGACATAGAATGTGACTCTGTTATAGCCTCTACACTGATGGACATAAGATGCTTTAATAGGCTCATACACTGGGTGTGGAGGTCATAATGTCTCTTATACCTCAGCGTACACTGAATGGACTAATGGTCTTGAAGGTTGTATTGGCATCTACACTGATTGGAACATAAAGCTTTAATAGCTCTACAAACTGGTGGACATAAATGCTTTATCGCCTCTACAACTGATGGACATTAATGGCTTTATAGATCTACACCTGATGGACATAATTGCTTTATAGCCTCTACACTGATAGGACATAAATGCTTGTATTAGCCTCTAGCACGGATGGCATAAAGCTTAATAACCTTCTGACATTGATCGGACCTAATGCTTTATACGGCCTCTACACTGATGGACATAATGCTTTATAGGCATCTACAACTGATGGACATCAATGCTTTAATAGGCCTCTAGCACTGATGGACATAATGCTTTATAGCCTCCCTAACACTTGATGACATTAGAAGCTTTATAGCCTCTACATCTGAGGTGACATACTTGTTTATAGCCTCCACTGTGGACATAAGGCTTTATAAAGCTCTACACTGATGGACATAAGAGCTTTATCAGCCTCTACAAACTGACTGGACATAAGCTTTATAGCCTCGTACACTGATGGACATAATGCTTTATAGCCTCTACACTGGTGGCCATATGCGACCTTAATAGGCCTCTACACACTGATGGCATAATGCTTTCGCCCATCTACAGTGATGGACATACAATGGGCCCCCCTTTTATAGCATCTACCTGATGGACATAATGCTTTTATAGCCTCTAGCACTGATGGACCATAATGTGTTATAGTATAGCATCTACACTGGTGGAGCATAACGGCTTTATAGCCTCTAGCACTGGTGGACACTAATGCTTTATAGCCTCGGTACACTGGTGGAAGCATATTTCTTTAATTAGCCTTCTTACACTGAGTGGACATAATCTTTATAGCCTCTAACGTGCTGGACAATAATGCTTTATAGGCATCTACTCCACCAGTGTAGAGCTAGTTTTAAAGCATTATGTCGCATCAGTGTAAGAGGCTATAAAGCGCTTATGTCCACAGTGTAGAGGCTATAAAGCATTATGTCCACTCAGTGTAGAGGCTATAAAGGCTTATGTCCATCAGTGTAGAGCTATAAAGGCATTATGTCCAACAGTGTAGAGGTAAAAGCATTATGTCGCATCAGTGTAGAGCTATGAAGGCATTATGGCCACCAGTGTAGAGGCTATAAAGTTATGTCCATCAGAGTAGTAGAGGCTATAAAGCAATTATGTCCATCAGTGTAGAGCTTATAAAGGCCATTATGTCATCAGTGTAGAGGCTATAAAGCATTATGTCGCATCAGTGTAGAGGCTATAAAGCATGTATGTTCCACGTGTGAGGCTATAAAGCGATTATGTCATCAGTGTAGAGGCTATAAAGCATTATGTCCATCAGTGTAGAGGTATAAAGCATTATGTCCATCAGTGTAGAGCTATAAAGCATTAGGTCCATCAGAGTGTAGAGGCTATAAGCATTATGTCCGATCATGTAGAGGTTATAAAGCATTATGTCCATCAGTGTAGAGGCTATAAAGCATTATGTCCATCAGTGTAGAGGCTATAAAGCATTATGTCATCAGTGTAGAGGCTATAAAGCATTATGTCCATCAGTGTAGAGGCTATAAAGCATTATGTCCCATCAGTGTAGAGGCTATAAAGCATTATGTCCCATCCAGTGTAGATGCTATAAAGCATTATTGATCCCATCAGTGTATAGAGGCTATAAAGCATTATTCCACCAGTGTAGATGGCTTATAAAGGCATTATGTCGATGCAGTGTAGAGAGGCTATAGAAGCATTATGATGCCATCAGTGTAGAGGCTATAAAGCATTATGTCCATCTAGTGTGAGGCTATAAAGCAATTATGTCCCAGTGTAGAGATATAAGGCATGTGTCGGCATCAGTGTAAGGCTATATAAGCGATTATGTCCATCAGTGAGAGGCTATAAGCATTATGTCACGAGTGGTTAGAGGCTATTAAAGCATTATTGTCCATCAGTGTAGAGGCTATAAAGCATTATGTCCATCAGTGTGAGAGGCTATAAAGCATTATGTCCATCAGTGTAGAGGCTATAAAAGCATTATGTCATCAGTGTAGAGGCTATAAAGCATTTATGTCCATCAGTGTAGAGGCTATAAAGCTTATGTCCATCAGTGTAGAGGCTATAAGCATTATGTCCACCAGTGTAGAGGCTATAAAGCATTATGTCCATCAGTGTAGAGCTATAAAGCATTATGTCCATCAGTGTAGAGGCTATATAAGGCATTATGTCCATCAGTGTAGAGGCTATAAAGCATTATGTTCATCAGTGTAGAGGTATAAAGCATTATGTCATCAGTGTAGAGGTGCTATACAAAGCATTATGTCCATGCATGTAGTAGGCTTATAAAGTTCGTTATGTCGCATAGTGAATGAGGCTCTACTAAAGCATTGATGAGTCCGATATTTTATGTGTCAGAGGGTATATAAGCTTATTGATCCACCAGGTGTAGAGCGTGATATAAGCATGTTATGTCTCAATACCAGGTGGTAGATGTGGTAACGTGCATTAATGTCCATCTAGTGTA
>NW_019943709.1:31585-37923 GCF_002910315.2 Salvelinus sp. IW2-2015 | reverse complement strand
TGTAGCGAGACACAAGAGAATGACAAATAAACCATGTAGGAGAACATTGAATGACAAATAAAACGTGTAGCGAGAACATTAGAATGACAAATAGAACACATGTCGGAGAACATTAGAATGACAAATAGAACTGTGTAGGAGAACATTAGAATGACAAATATAACTGTGTCGGAGAACATTAGAATGACAAATAGAACCATGTCGGAGAACATTAGAATGACAAATAGAACTGTGTAGGAGAACATTAGAATGACAAATAGAACTGTGTCGGAGAACATTAGAATGACAAATAAACCATGTCGGAGAACATTAGAATGACAAATAAACTGTGTAGGAGAACATTAGAATGACAAATAGAACTGTGTAGGAGAACATAGAATGACAAAATAAACTGTGTAGGAGAACATTAGAATGACAAATAAACTGTGTATGGAAAAATTAGAATGACAAATAGAACCGTGTCGGAGAACAGGAGAACAAACCACATTAGATACCTCTGCCGTTCCTCAACAAAGAATGCGCCCTGGTGATGAAGTCTGTTGTTGACACGCTTACATCAAATGTTACTATGGTTTCACCAGCAGGAGACGGTCTATGTGATCTGGACTGTTGACACAGCTTACATCAATCAATATGTTACTATGGTTACACAGCAGACGAGGTCATGTGATCTGACTGTTGACACAGCCTTCACATCAATATGTTACTATGGTTACACCAGCGGAGTCATGTGATGACTGTTGACACAGCTTACATAATATGTTACTATGGTTCACCACAGGCAGTCATGTGATCTGACTGTTGACACAGCTTACATCAATATGTTACTATGGTTACACCAGCAGTAGGTCATGTGATCTGACTGTTGACACAGCTACATCAATCAATATGTTACTATGGTTACACCAGCAGGAGGTCATGTGATCTGACTGTTGACACACCTTACATCAATCAATATTGTTACTATGGTTACACCAGCAGGAGGTCATGTGATCTGACTGTTGACACAGCTTACATCAATATGTTACTATGGTTACACCACAGTAGCATCCATGAGCCTTGACCTAGCATGTATGAGCCGTGACCTAGCATGTATGAAGCATGACCTAGCATGTATTGAGCCGTGACTAGCATGTACTAGGCCGTGACTAGCATGTACGAGCCTTACCTAGCCTGTATGAGCTGTGACCTAGCATGTATGAGCTGTGACCTAGCATCGTATGAAGCCGTGACCTAGCATGTATGCAGCCGTTGACCTAGCATGTATGAGCCTTGACTAGCCATGTATGAGCCTTGACCTAGCATGTATGAGCCGTGAAACCTAGCATGTATGAGCCGTGACCTAGCATGTTTGAGCCCGTGACCTAGCATGTACGAGCCGTGACCTAGCATTATTGAGCCTTGGACCTTAGCATGTATGAGCGCGCTGACCTAGCATGTATGAGCCTGTGACCTAGCATAGTTTGAAGCCGTGACCTAGCATGTACGAGCCTTGACCTAGCATGTATGAGCCGTGACCTAGCATGTGTGAGCCTTGACCCTCCAGCAACATAGAGACTCATATCACTGGCCACTTTAATAAAATGATCACTGGTCACTTTAACAATGATACTTTAACAATGTTTACATATCTTACATTACTCATCTCATATGTATATACTGTACCACATTGGCCACTTTAATAAATGGATCACTAGTCACTTTAATAATGCCTACTTAACTTACATACTCATCTCATATGTATATGCTGTATTTTATACCATCTACTGCATCTTGCCTATGCCGCTCGCGTCATCGCTCATCCATATATTTATATGTACATATTCTTATTCCACCCCCTTTAGATTTGTGTGTATTAGGTAGTTGTTATGAATTTGTTAGATTACTAGTGAGATATTACTGCACTGTCGGAACTAGAAGCACAAGCCATTTACACACTACACTCGCATTAACATCTGCTAACCATTATGTATGTGACCAATAAAATTTGATTTGATATGATTTGTTTGACAGCTAGCACTCTGTTCTGTTCTGTTATTTTATGTTACATGTTACTGTGTTTGACAGCTAGCACTCTGTTCTGTTAAAATGCTAAATGTTACTTGTTTTGTCAAACAGAGTAACATTTAGCATATTAACAGAACAGAGCAGAGTGCTAGCTCTGTGTAGCTAGCACTCTGCTCTGATCATTTCATATGTTACATGTTTCTGTGTTTGACAGCTAACACTGTTAATATGTTACATGTTCTGTTTACTCATGGAAACAGTGATGCTCTCCTCCAGAATTCATGTGTTCTGTCCAGCATGGTCACCTTATCCCCTAAATAGTGCACAACTTTGACCAGGTCCCCCAGAGGACCCATAGGGCTCTGGTCTAAAGTAGTGCACTATAAAGGGAGTAGGGTTCCATAGGGCTCTGGTCTAAATAGATGCACTATAAAGGGAGTGGGTTCCATAGGGCTCTGGTCTAAAGTAGTGCACTATAAAAGGAGTAGGTTCCATAGGGCTCTGGTCTAAAGTAGTGCACTATAAAGGAGTAGGGGTTCCATAGGGCTCTGGTCTAAAGTAGTGCACTATAAAGGGAGTAGGGTTCCATAGGCTCTGGTCTAAAGTAGTGCACTATAAAGGGAGTAGGGTGCCATAGGGCTCTTAGTCTAGTCTAAAGTAGTGCACTATAAAGGGAGTAGGGTTCCATAGGGCTCTGGTCTAAAGTAGTGCACTATAAAGGGAGTAGGGTGCCATAGGGCTCTAGTCTAAAGTAGTGCACTATAAAGGGAGTAGGGTTCCATAGGGCTCTGGTCTAAAGTAGTGCACTATAAAGGGAGTAGGTGATTTGGCAGGTGACCATGCTTTCTTCGCCTGGGCCGGGGCGTGGTTATGTCATCATAGCTCTGTGTTCCCTTAAAACCAAGGTGCGCTTCGGCGACATTTCTTGGACAATACTAAAAAACCACGGTGGCGTAGGTCTCCACCATGTATAGATGTTACACCTGGTCACCAGCAGTGGGCGCTGCAGGACCAAACTAAACCCAAAGACCCTTGCAGCTGAACGCCCCTTATCACTGACCACTTTTAAACCAATACCCCGTTATTGCTGGTGATACTCAAGTATTATTTTTTGGAGTTGATGCGTATGAACCTCATATCTCGTTTACAATAACCTGAATAAGCTCCTGTCAGAGTTTTAAGGAACCCAAATAAGATAACTGGGATAAGCTTGTCTTAGATGGGATACTTGGCATGTAAAGGTCTTATCCCATTTACTGATGTTTTTCACAGTCTACCGGGCTCAGTTTCACCATAGTACCACCATAGTAAATAGTATCACCATAGTACCACCATAGTAAATAGTATCACCATAGTACCACCATAGTAAATAGTATCACCATGAGTCACCACCATACGCGTAAATACGTATCACCATAGTACCACCATAGTAAATAGTATCACCATAGTACAACCATAGTACCACCATAGTAAATAGTATCACCACAGTACCACCACAGTATATAGTATCACCATAGTATCACCATAGTAAATAGTATCACCATAGTATCACCATACTATCACCATGGTATATAGTATCACCATAGTACCACCATAGTATCACCATAGTATATAGTATCACCATAGTATATAGTATCACCATAGTATATAGTATCACCATAGTATATAGTACCACCATAGTATCCCCATAGTATATAGTATCACCATGGTATATAGTATCACCATAGTATATAGTATCACCATAGTATATAGCAGTGGTTCCCAAACGTTTTATAGCCCTGTACCCCTTCAAACATTCCACCTCCAGCTGTACCCCCTCTAGCACCAGGGTCAGCGCACTCTCAAATGTTGTTTTTTGCCATCATTGTAAGCCCGCCACACACACACTATACAATACATTTATTAAACATAAGAATGAGTGTGAGTTTTTGTCACAACCCGGCTCGTGTGAAGTGACAAAGAGCTCTTAAAGGACCTGGGCACAAATAATAATATAATAATAATCAATAATTTGGCTCTTTATTTAACCATCTTACATATAAAACCTTATTTATTCATCAACAATGGTGAATAACTCACCACAGTTTAATGAGAAGGGTGTGCTTGAAAGGATGCACATAACTCTGCAATATTGGGCTGTGTTGGAGAGAGTCTCAGTCTGAAATCATTTTCCACACACAGTCTGTGCCTGTATTTAGTTTTCATGCTAGTAAGGGCCGAGAATCCACTCTCACATAGGTATGTGGTTGCAAACAGCATCAGTGTCTTAACAGCGTGATTTGCCAAGGCAGGATACTCTGAGCGCAGCCCAATCCAGAAATCTGGCAATGGCTTCTGATTAAATTCAATTTTCACAGAAACGCAGAAACGCAATTTTGTTGAAGCGCTCTTGTTCAGATGTCGGTAAGTGGACTGGAGGCAGGGCATGAAAGGGATAACGAATCCAGTTGTTTGTGTCGTCCGTTTTGGGAAAGTACCTGCGTAATTGCGCACCCAACTCACTCAGGTGCTTCTCTATATCACATTGTCTGTAAGCTTGAGTTCATTTGCACACAAATAATCATACAATGATGGAAAGACCTGTGTATTGTCCTTGTTAATGCAGACAGAGAAGAGCTCCAACTTCTTAATCATAGCCTCAATTTTGTCCCGCACATTGAATATAGTTGCAGAGAGTCCCTGTAATCCTAGATTCAGATCAGTCAAGCGAGAAAAAACATCACCCAGATAGGCCAGTCATGTGAAAAATTCGTCATCATGCAAGCGGTCAGACAAGTGAAAATTATGGTCAGTAAAGAAAACTTTAAGCTCGTCTCTCAATTCAAAAAACGTGTCAATACTTTGACCCTTGATAACCAGCACACTTCTGTATGTTGTAAAAGCGTCACATGGTCGCTGCCCATATCATTGCATAGTGCAGAAAATACACGAGAGTTCAGGGGCCTTGRTTTAACAAAGTTAACCATTTTCACTGTAGTGTCCAAAACGTCTTTCAAGCTATCAGGCATTCCCTTGGCAGCAAGAGCCTCTCGGTGGATGCTGCAGTGTACCCAAGTGGCGTCGGGAGCAACTGCTTGCACGCACGTTACCACTCCACTATGTCTCCCTGTCATGGCTTTAGCACAATCAGTGCAGATACCAACACATCTTGACCACCAAAGTCCATTTGATGTCACAACTCTGTCCAGTACTTTAAAAAATATCCTCTCCTGTTGTCCTGGTTTCCAGTGGTTTGCAGAAGAGGATGTCTTCCTTAATTGACCCCCCATAAACGTAATGGACATACATCAGGAGCTGTTCCAGGCCCGTCACATCTGTTGACTCGTCCAGCTGTAACGCATAGAATTCACTGGCTTGCATGCAAAGCAGTAATTGTTTCAAAACATCTCCTGCCATGTCACTGATGCGTCGTGAAACAGTGTTGTTTGATGAAAGCATTGTCTGTATAGTTTTATACAGCATTGTCCCAGTCATATCTGCAGCAGCAGGAATAAGGAAGTCCTCCACAATAGTATGGGGCTTGCCTGTCCTAGCCTCTCGGTAGCTCACCATATAAGACTCTTCTAGCCCCTTCTTATTTTCTAATTAATGATATCTGCTGCTTTTATACATGTTACTACTCGAAAGTCGTTTTAATTTTAGTGTCACCTCAGCCTAAAATGATTGTGCTTTGTGTCACCTCAGCCTAAAATGATTGTGCTTTGTGTCACCTCAGCCTAAAATGATTGTTCTTTGTGTCACCTCAGCCTAAAATGATTGTGCTTTGTGTCACCTCAGCCTAAAATGATTGTGCTTTGTGTCACCTCAGCCTAAAATGATTGTGCTTTGGGTCACCTCAGCCTAAAATGATTGTGCTTTGTGTCACCTCAGCCTAAAATGATTGTGCTTTGTGTAACCTCAGCCTAAAATGATTGTGCTTTGGGTCACCTCAGCCTAAAATGATTGTCGTTTGTGAAATAGTTGTTGTTAGGTGTCACTGGCCATTATGGAGACCAGATCAGACCAGCTAAAAGGTTCTGATGTGACTTTGGGAACTTGGAACAAAACAAGCCCAACAAAGGAATCACTAATAAATGACCTCTGCTGTTCCAGTCATTGGAAACTCAGTGGAAAGGTTGAGTGTTCTGTTCATCTCTCTCTCTCATTCCTTTTGTTGTGGCATAGCAACCGCAGTAACAGCCGTCCTATTACAAAGGGCTGTGAAAGTGTTCATCATGTCTAGGGACCCCAGAGTCACTGGAGCATTTAACCATGGAGCTACAGCTGAGGCCCAGCCCTCTATCCCAGCCTGACGGTCTGGAGCATTTAACCATGGAGCTACAGCTGAGGCC
>NW_019943709.1:14936-25280 GCF_002910315.2 Salvelinus sp. IW2-2015 | reverse complement strand
ATGGAGCTACAGCTGAGGCCCAGCCCTCTATCCCAGCCTGACGGTCTGGAGCATTTAACCATGGAGCTACAGCTGAGGCCCAGCCCTCTATCCCAACCTGGCCTCTGCCCCAACCCTAACCTGACAGCCCTGTAACATTTAACTTAGGATCTACAAGCTGTGGCCCGATCAGGAAGTTTGGGAGAGTTAAACCATCGGGCTCTGACGGCCCAAGTCAACCCTGATGGACCCAACCCAACCCGGCCCCAGACCCAACCCAGTCCTGCTGATCAGAGGGGAGGTTTGGGGAGCCACGGTCTGTAAGAGTTGGTGAAGACTAGGGGTGTGGAGGCCGAAGGGACCTGCTCTCTCCTTGACCTAGCACCCACTGCCTCTGTAATGTTATAGGGGTAAGGGGAATATGGAGGGTTAAGGTGGGATTTGGAGGGGTGATATGGGATATGGAGGGGTGAGGGAAGATATGGAGGGGTGAGGTGGGATATGGAGGAGTGAGGGGGGATATGGAGGGGTAGGTTGTGATTTGGAGGGGGGATATGGGATATGGAGGGGGGATATGGGATATGGAGGGGTGAGGTGGGATAAAGAGGGGTGAGGTGTGATTTGGAGGGGGGATTAGGGATATGGAGGGGGGATATGGAATATGGAGGGGTGAGGTGGGATATGGAGGGGGGAGGGAAGATATGGCGGGTGAGGGGGATATGGATGGGTGAGGTGGGATAAAGAGGGGTGAGAGAAAGATATGGAGGGGTGAGGTGGGATATGGAGGGGTGAGGTGGTATATGGATTGGGTGAGGTGGATATGGAGGGGTGAGGGGGAATATGGAGGGGTGAGGGAAGATATGGAGGGGTGAGGGGGATATGGAGGGGTGAGGGGGATATGGAGGGGTGAGGGAAGATATGGAGGGGTGAGGGGGATATGGAGGGGTGAGGGAAGATATGGAGGGGTGAGGGGGATATGGAGGGTGGAGGGAAGATATGGAGGGGTGAGGTGGTATATGGATGGGTGGAGGTGTGAGTATGGAGGGGTGAAGTGGTATATGGATGGGTGAGGTGGGAATCGGTGGGGAGGTGGTGAGGGAAGATATGTGGAGGGGTGAGGTGGTATATGGATGGGTGAGGTGGATATGGAGGGGTGAGGGAAGATGTATGGGTGTGGTTGGAGGTGTGGATATGGGGTTGAGGGGTTGAGGGTGGGATTGGGAGGGGTGGTGAGGGGGGATATGGAGGGGTGAGGGGATATGGAGGGGTGAGGGGTGATCAGTGTGAGGGGTGAGGATTGAGGGGTGAGGAAAATATGGAGGGGTAGAAATAGATGGGTGGGTGATATAATTATTGGAGGGTGTGAGAGATAGGTAGGTTAAGTGGGTAGATTTGGTGTGAGGTGGATCAGTGAGGTGATTGTGGAGTTGGGTGTGACAAGGGGAATGGAGGGTGGGGATAGCAGGGTGGGAGGGGTTGGAGGGTGAGGGATATTGTGGTGAAGGTGAATATGAGTGTAATGGATACTGGAGGGGTGAGGGGGAAGTGTGAAGGGGTGAGGGAAGTCATGGAGGTGTAAAAGTGGATATGAGGGGCTGGGGGATAAGGGGGGTGAGGAGCATTGAGGGGTAAGGATATGGAGGGTGAGGGGGGATATGTCAGTGGGTGAGGGGGGGGAATGAGGGTGGAGGTGTATATGAGGGATGAGGTGAGATATGAGGGTGAGTGTGGGGATAATTGGTAGGGGTGAGGGAAGATATGGAGGTGTAAGTGGAGTGGTGTGGAATGGGGAGGGGAAGGGAAGATTGAGGGGTGAGGGAGATATGGGAGGGTAAGAGTATGGGGTGGGAATATGGTGGGAGTGAGTGGGGGATTGGTGGAGGGGTTGAGTGGAGAATTGGAGGGGTGAGGTTATGGGGAGGGGGGATGGTGGGGAGGTGATATGGAGGTGGTGAGGGAAAGATATGAGGGGTGAGGGGGGAGTATGAGGGTGAGAGGAAGACATGAGGGTGAGGGGGATATTGATGGGTGAGGGAAGATAATGAAGGGGTGAGGGGGATATGGAGGGTGAGAGGAAGATATGAGGGGTAGGTGGGATATGGCAGGGGTGCAGGGAAGATATGGATGGGGTGGGGGGAATATGAGGGTGGGATATTGGAGGGGTGAGAGAAGATATGGACGGGGTGTGGGGGATATGATCTGTGTGAGGGAAGTTGGGGGATATGGATGGGTATGGGGGGTGGAGTGAGAAGACTATGGACGGTGGGTGAGGGGGGATATGGTGAGGAGTGGGGGTGGTAGAGGATATGAAGGGGGTGGGGGATATGGAGGGTGAGGAGAGAAGATATGGGGGGTGAGTGTAAGGAGGGAGGGAATATGGAGGGGTGAGGGAGATAGAGGGGGTTTAGGTGGGATATGGGAGGTGGGGTGGAGGTGATTGATATGTGTGGGGAATGTGGGGATGTGAGGGGGGATGGAGGGGGATATGGGAGGGGTGAGGAAGGATATGGGAGGGGGTAGGGGATATGGGATAGGGTTGTAGGGTAGATATGAGGGGGTATGAGGGGTAAGGGAAGGAGGGGGATGAGGGGAATGATATGGGGAGGGGTGATGGATGGGGAGTGTATTGGAGGGGTGAGAGTGGAATATGGAGGGGGTGAGAGTGGGGATATGATGTGGTGAGGGGGTGAGTATTGGAGTGGCTGAGAGAGTTATGTGAGGGGTGAGGTGGTATTGATGTGTAGGGGTGAGGGGGATTATAGTGGAGGGTGTGAGGGAAAGATATGGAGTGGGGGGCTAGGAGTGGGATATGGAGTGAGGAAATACTGTGAGGGAGTATTGGAGGGTAGTGATTGGGGGTAGGTTGTTGGTATGGGGTGGTGATGTGGTAGAGGCGGGTGAAGGGGGATATGGAGGGTGAGTGGATACATGGAGGGTGATGGAAGGAGGGGATAGGGGGATATGGGGGGGTGTGGGATATGGAGGGGTGAGGTGGGGATATGGAGGGGATTTGGGATATGGGAGTCAGGTGGATATGGAGGGACCTGCACGGGGGGATATGAATGGGTGAAGGGGTGATATGGATGTGTGAGGTGGTAGTATGGAGGGGTGACGCGTGGATAACTGGACGGGGGTTGAACGTGGGGTTGATTAGGTGGTGTAATTGGGTGTTTGAGGGTGATGTATGGATGTGTGCTGAGGGGTTTGATGATGGAAGTGGGGTGAGGCTGGTATAGTGGAGGGGTGATGGGGGATATGTGATTGGTGGTGAGGGAAGACTTGGTTACGGGTGAGGTGGGATATGGAGGGGTGAGGGGGATATTGGAGCGGGTGAGGGAGAATTACCTGTGTGATCGGGGAGTGGGGTGGGTATGTGGTAGGGGTGGAATTGGGTGGGTTATATGGAGGGGTGAGGGGGAGATTATTGGTAGGGGTGGAGGGAAGGAAGTGGAACTGGTTTGTGAGTGGGTGGGAATGGAGTGGTGGGTGGAGTGGGATAGTAGGTTGGAGGGGTTGAGTGTGGTGTTATTTGGGGGGGTGTGTGGAGGTGGGGATTATGGGGTGGTGGGAAGTGTTGTATAATGGATGGGGTGAGGTGGTGTATATGGTGGAGTTGGTGGGTGGAGGTTTGGGGAGATTGTGAGGGGTTGAGGGCGTTTGGGGGTAGGATATGGTGGGAGGGGTGAGGGTGGTTATTGAGGGATTGGGTGTGGTGGATGGGGTGGGAGGTGTATGGGGTGCTTTTTTGAAGTCGTGGTATAGCGGAGGTGGGTGTTGGGTGTGGATAATTGGTATAGTTTGTTCATAGGGTTTTCGGTTACTGTGGTTTTTTCAGGGAGGGATAGGTTCAATTACCAGCATTTCAGTTTTGTGTTCATGGCTGTTTGATGAGGGACGCGTGAATAGAATCTGAGTGAGCTGGTTAAGTTGTTTGACTTTTTTGTGTTATTAGTGTTAGTGCTGATGGTGCGTGTGGCTTGGGTGCGGAGGCTTTGTGTGAGGGTATGATGTGCTGTTTTTTTAAATTTATGGACACCTCTTATAATTAAGTGGCTAGCCATCATTTGGATCGGTCCTTGAAGTTTTCTCAAAGTTATTGATGAGGGATAAGGGGCATATTAGCTTAATTTTATGTTTGTGTTTGGCTTTTGCCCATTGATTGTATTTTGGTGGGGATTCGCATTGAGTATGGAGATGGTAGATTTTCTGTATAGTACATTTTGGTTGTGGGATTTGTTGGTTTTGTGTGCTTATTTATTTTTAGTTCATTGTTTAGTCCAATTACATTATTGATTGCTGTATTCTGGCACTGTAGGTTGGGTAGGCTGTTTCTTGAACGCGAGGTAGTATGGCGGGTAGGTTTTGAGTAGCGGACTGGGATTGTTGATGAGTTGTTTGGCAAGAAGGACAGTCTCGACATTGGAAGAATCTGACTTTTTGTTGGTCCTTGTTGTTTTTGTGTCTTGTTGAGGAGACGTTATCACAATTTGTCCTGGTAATATCAACTTATCATGTGTTTTCATGCGATGATTTAATTGGTTTTGGGGTGATGACTTGTATTATATAGGAGTTGGAATAGGGTGCATTTTTTTGGTATTGTGTTGTTATTTGGATGCGAGAAGGGATTTTGAGAAATGAACACATTTAATAATGCCTTGTTGCATCATATTTACTGCAGTTTGGTGTGTTTGGCGGCATTGCTCTTGAGCCAACTTTCCGTAGTGCTGTGTTTCGTCAAACCAAATGTTTGAAGATTGATGTAGTGTGGGTTCTACATATCTCAAATTAGGTTGTTTTCAAAAGTGGGTTTTTTGGAATTCAAAGATTTCTGTCCAATGTATGGGAATGAGACATTCTGAGCCTTCTTGACTTGGGTACCTTATGTGGACGACGAAGGAGAAGACACCTGGAACGGTGTGTCGACGTCGTTGCCTTAGTCTTGGTTTTCCTTGTGTTTTATTTGTCTTTTATTTTTTGTTTGGTCAGAGTGGTGCGTAGAGTGTTGGGGGGTGGGGCTCAGTTTCTTACTGTTGATGGTGTGGTTTCTGAGGGTCGTTGGTGTGTTGTGGTATCGTGTTGTTGGGTTTGTGGGAATCTGTGGTTTTTTTGGTCTTTGATCTCTTCCTATTTCTCTTGTCTCGTTAGGCTGGGTAGGTAAGCGGACGGATCTGGCGTACTTGTTTTTCTAACTATGTATAGCGCATCATGTTGCTCTTGTTTAGTGTCATATACGTGGGAGCTGTATGGGTTAGGGGTATCGGTTTCAGGTGAGACTGCGTTATACAGCGCCACGCTACTGAATGTTCTAATCGGTGTACCGTAGTTAAACTGGTTTTTCTACTAGAGTTCGAGGCCTCATGGCCTTTCTAGTTTTGGGCTTGGGGTGCCTTGTCCTTGGATGCGAGTGAGAGGCAAATTTCTATTTTTTGGGGAGCTGTCAATTTTCTCTTATGTGTTGTGAGTTTAAAAATTATTAACAATTCAGGGAGAGTTAGTGAAGTGTAGGATTTTCCTAGCAAGATTCCAGTTGTTGGGGATTCTCCTAATTGTTGCATTGGTGGTAATACTTCTCTGGTGATCTGTTCGAGAGTTATCTTTTCTGGAGCTCATCGTGTTAGTTTTAGCATCAACATTCTTAACACATTATGGGTTCAATTGGGTCCTACTGGTTTGCCTAAGTAAGGTGTTCATATATCCAATGACAACACGCTCCATCAACGCACAAAATAGCGACACCAATGCGTATGAAGGGGAGGGGCTAGGATGTGGTGGATTTGAATAGTACGTTTGAACCCAAGGTCTCAGCTGTCCAACATTAAATTACTGCGTAAAATATGGGCACAGAAGTCCTGCGGAGATAGATGAAAATGACAGTCTGTCAATTTGATAATACTAAATTTCAAACAGAAATAATCTCCACCGTGAGCTTGGCTCTATTCTCTCCATCGCGCTGTATTTCCCAGCTCTCCATTGGAAAGGGAAGTTGACAGGGTTGGTGATGTATGTTGCAGCCAGAGATGAATCAGCAGCAAGTTCGTTATGCGAACTGCTTTACATGATGCTAAGTTTGTCCATGATCACTAGCCCACGTAAGCAAAGTGACGGTGACTCATTTTATGTTGCTGATGAAAGGAACATAAAAATACCCTGGGGGTAGAGGAGGATTGGATGATGCGGGGGGGGAGGGGAGAAAAGGAGGTTGAGGTTCGGGGGTCGAGCAAGGGGGGCGGCCGGTTGGGTGAGGCGGGGAGGGGGAGGGGGGAGATTGGAGGTGGGGGTGGGGGGGGTTGGAGCTGAGGCGGGGGGGGGGGATTGGGGTGAGGGGGTATTGGAGTTGAGGCGGGAGGGGGGATTGGGAGAGGAGGGGGAGGGAGTTTGGATGAGCGGGAGGTTGGGGTGAGGAACATCGAACACCGTCACACTCCGAAAGTCAATGAAAATAGTCAATGCAAATATTCGAACAACAACTCAGTCAAAGAGCATACACCAGACAAACATTCAACAGTCAACCAGACATGAACCAGTTCAGCCACGTCAATCCAGAACAACTGCAAACAAATAGTCACCATCCAACCACAACCACAGTCAACAGTCAAGCCAGACAAAACAATCAACAGTCAACTAGACAATCAGAACAAACAGTCAACCAGCCCCCCTCAACCAGTACCAGACCACAGTGATCAGGCAGCACGTCACGTCAGTCAAACTATTTCGTTTACTCCCAGACCCACTGTTCCCCGCTCGTCCGGTGTGAGTCACACTTCGGTTGCTTCTGCCAGAACAGCAAAAACTCGACCCGCCAACCTGTCAACATGCAGAATTCGCAACAGAGCACAATTAGATCGCATTAACCCTGGTGCACACAGAAACACGATGTATATTCATCAGTTTTCTTTCATTTGACAGAAAGGAACCTCTCCATGCCCGAATGTTCCCGGTCAAGCCCGTGTCCCCAACCAATGCTGCTTTATGGCCCAGGGCTCCGATGAAGCCCTCGCACTGGAGTCCCTAGACTTTTGGTACTTGGGGGTTTGTAGAGCGCCCTCCATCTAAAACCCACGCATACTCCTCTCGCAGCACAATACCTCCCTGCCACTGTGTGCGCTTCACTCCTGGTTAGGCCTTCCTAGCATGTTCTACCTTAGACGCAGAGGTGTGTAAGACGGGCTTTACCTCGGCCACCCCCTCAGACTCCCCCTAGTGCTCGGGAGTGTAAAATCGTTAACAAGTGCCTCCAGAGCCCCTTGCCAGTTGCTCCATGGCGGGGTTCCTTCGTGCCGTCACCGTGCAGTGGCACAGGAACAGATTGGTGGCCCTGTCTTCGCCTTTTGGCCTCTCCAACACCCCCCTTACGGCTTCTAGCCCGTGCCTCCTGGACGCTCCTCGAGGAACCTCGTCAGCTAGCGCTACAGAGACGTTATTCTGTTTGTTGCGGCCAGAGAACCTCCGGGGTTTTCCCCCTCTCTCCCCAGACGTTCCACGGCTCCACCTAGCCTTTTGTTAAACCACCTGCCGATCAGTTGCCTGTCTGGCAGGGTGGCGACTGAACCGAGTCTCAAAGCGAGCCTGGCTGGGCTTGGGTGGAAAAGATAGGCTCCTCCCTGGGGCGTCGCTGGGCTGCCGGCCTCACTCATCGATCGGTTGGCTATGGGTCGATTCATGCGTGTTATCCGTCAGTCCGGGGAGTCGACGTGTGGTAGTGGGGGTCTTGCGCTTCACCCACTGTCCAGCAGGCCTCCAGCACCGCCCTTCTCGTGCTGGGACTTAGCCAGCTTGAAGGCCCTCAGCACCGAGAGTAAGAACTCTTGAGAGACCTGCTGTACTGCAGGCCTCTCAGCGGTTCTATTGGGAGGAACAGCGGGCCGGTTCCAACCCTAATGCCGCCAGCTCTCCTCAGCAGCCGCGCATGCTGGTTCCCTCCAGTCCCAACATCAGTAATGGTACAGCATCTCGTGCACTTCTGCTTTAGCCGGAAAAGAGCCATCCTGCTCTCCAGTTCGACCAGGCCGCTGTCCATCTTCGTGTGACCCCGGTCATGTACAACACTGCCTATATGGCTTCGCCAGTGATGGGCCGACCAAGAAGAAGTCCACCAGCTTGCGTTTTGCGATGGTCTTGCAGGCAGGCAGACGTGCGGGGAGGGTTGAGGACAGCGCCAGTTGTAGGGATTGCGACAGAGGAAAGATGCGCTTATCGCAGGTTGTTGATTAGGTCAGCACCCTTCCCCGCTATATGAGCACTTGGGACAGGAGCCTACCTCTCGACCTGGCAGTCTTGACACGCACGGCCTGGTGGACAGCCCCGTGCTCAGTTTTTGCTGACTCACCGTCTTCGGAGCGCCAGAGTACCTCCCAACCAACACTTTAAGCCTTACAACCCCATTGCATAAACCCCGCTGGAGAGCTAGAGGAGGAGCCCTATCGCCCATGCCCAACGAATTACAGATGTTGTTTGGCTCGTTTCCCCAGTTTTAACCTTAGCTTGATGGAATTAGCCTTGTCCCTCTGGTATTACCTTCTGACCTGGTCTCGTAGTCTGCATATTGTGCCTTTCATTCCCTGAACCATCACCAGAAACATCATCGTGCAGTATGCGAGAACTTGCTGATTCTGCCTGGTGGGCTACCACCTCCATGCCTGTCCGCACGACTGCCCTGCGCAGTTCTCTCTGCGTAGCAGTGCCTAAAAAAATGCTTCAGAGTGCTAGGTGTGATACAGCTGCCAGATCGAGGGCATCCTTGTTTTAATGCCCCGTCTCGACTCCAGACAGGGCCCTATCTGAGCGCCCCTCCCGACCTTAACCAGTACAGTGAACGCCCCAGCATACAACAGCTTCACACAAGTTCACAGAAGCTCTTGCCAAGATCCCAAACACAGACATCACGATTAAACATGGATACTCATGAGTCCAGCTCGTATCAAAGAGCTTTTCTTGCCACTTCTAAATGAGACCAGTCAAAGTTTTCACAAATTAGAGACTCTCGACAAGTCCAAATTATGTCCTAAGTCAATGAACAAGTTGTTCCGTGTATTGAGCGTCCCGGTACACATTATCGTCTGGTCCTTGTGTTAATTATAGTAGTCCAGTATGTGGCTTCAGTCTGTTAGAGAGGACTTGGGCAAATATGCTTATAGTCCTTAAGAGTATGCCACAGGCCTCGTAGTTCTAATGTTAGCACCAAATCCTTTTTTTGGCAGGAGCGTCAGAGCCGCTGCCGTTGCGGCAGCTCATCGGCAACTCTCGCTACTCGACGCATTACGCAACACGCAAAATAAATTCCTGTGCCAATAGTTCCAGCAGAATTTTTTGGTAAAATTCCACGTGGAAGTGCCATTCGACCCCGGGTTGCAGCGACGGCGGGGACAGTCTGGGTTATCGGCCTCTGCCAGTTCATGTTGACAACAGAGGAATGTCCATCGTTTTCATCCCTCTGGTGCGCCGAGAAGAGCTTAGGGAGTCTGCGAACACTGACCTGAGCTACACATGAGGATCTATCGACATTTCTGCGCCTTAGGTACAGCTTACAGTAATAGAACTCCGACAGTCCCGCGTCCCGCATCTCTCCCATCCACATGAGGTCACTCCGCCATCAGACAGTCCGTGGACATGCATACCCTTGGCTTCACGTGCTCTGTCTTTCCATAACCACAATGAGAAGGAGCTGGTGAGCATTGCCATGCTCCTGAGCCATTGGAGAACCTATGCTCTTACAGAGTGCTCCTTTGCTTTTAACGCCTGGGAAAAAACTACCAGGGTCCCTACGTAATTGGCTTATAGTTAGCTGGACCTACAGTTGGGCCGTTGCCCAGCCACTCTACCTCCATCTCACTAATACCGCTCTGTTCCCCCAATACTCTGCTAAGCCTGCTGAGGATGAGAAGAGCTGTGTACGTGTTGACTAGAAAAGCCGAATGGTTGACGATCGTTGCCCCACATCCACCATATGAAGCTCAGAGATCCTGCATACTCCTCTCTTTCGCTGCCCACCTTTCCCAAAAAGGTTCTGGAAAACTGAAAGCAAAAACAGTGGCATCCTGTGTAAGAGCTTGTACATTGAACTCCAATAAGAGTGCCCTGCGCGGGGCCCTGGTGAAATAGAGCAGCCGAGCCATGGTTATGTGATGGTCGAAAAGCTCCCCCTGGGAGAGATGGTAGCTTGCTGCAGCAGCCCTATTGCCTGATTCCTAGATAATCGTATAAAAACGATCAAGTCGGGCTGGCACTCACTCCCTAGCCCCAAAACCTTCAACCCATTGTAACTGCTTGTGTTTTGGATGTTTAGGTTCTCAACATCTCTACTGAAGTCAAGCTGATTAATGATGTCCCCAACACTTCCCACCTCGACGATGAATTGAGGCTCTGTCC
>NW_019943709.1:11896-14911 GCF_002910315.2 Salvelinus sp. IW2-2015 | reverse complement strand
GGGTGAGGTGGGATATGGAGGGGTGAAGTGGGATATGGAGGGGTGAGGTGGGATATGGAGGGGTGAATTGGGATATGGAGGGGTGAGGTGGGATATGGAGGGGTGAGGTGGGATATGGACGGGTGAGGGAGGGTAACGCTTTAGCGTTACATCATAATGAAGTTGTTCATAGTTTCCTTGTTTTTTAGAGATATCAATACCACATTCAGTGTGGTTCATCTAAGGGACGTGATAACGATGACAAGTTTCACTTTGATAGGCGACTGCGGAGTGGATTTACAGTGGTTTAAATGGACACCTAAAAGCAGCCATCAGTTGATCGGTCCTTTTCTCAAAGTTAAGACATGTTCCATGATGTCATTTGGTCCATGAGAAGAATATTTTTGAAGTACAGTATTTTTTTGTGTGCATATTTTAGCATGTTAGCATACAGTATGTTCTGTATCTACTGGTGTACTGTGTCTTTGAACGCAGTAACGTTATTTATAGGGACTATTGTGATGAGTCAAAATACCAAATTTGGAAGGAATCTGACTTTTTGTCCGTGTTTTRTTTGAAGATATCAATGCCAAACTTAACATGGTTCATCATGATAATGTTTGGGATGACCCTAAAAAGTTGATAGGCCATTTTGGAGTGGATTTACAAAGGATTTAAATGAACACATCAAAATCCTTGTGRATCAATAACTCAGCCATCTCTTAGCCAATCCCTTAGCTTTTCTCAAACCAAGTTAAGATATGTAGTGTGGGTCTACATATATCAAATTATTTTTCAAAGGTTTTTTCAAAATSTCCAAGATGGTGGAAAATCTACCCTGACGGACCTTATGGCACGAAGAAAGACACCTACGTGTCACGTCTTGACCTTAGTTCCTTTTTTATGTCTTTATTTTTGTTTGGTCAGGGCGTGAGTTGGGGTGGGCAGTCTATGTTATTTTTCTATGTTTTGTATTTCTGTGTTTGGCCTGGTATGGTTTTTGGTCTGATCCTTCCTATTCCTCTTCCGAGGAGGACGACGATCGTTACACCTACATACCAGTCTGTAGGTCAAACGGAGCGATGGGTAGGACGGTTTTTCAAGTGAGACTGCTTATAACAGCGCCACCTATAGGCTAATCGGTACCATTACTGTTCCACTAAGTTACTCATGGCCTCTAGTTCTGTGTGCCGTACTAGAAAACATTTGACCAATCTATGCTTGAGTTAAAAATTATAACAATTCAGGGAATTAGAATAGATTTCAAACAGATTCACTGTGGACTCCTAATGTGAATTTTAAATACTGTCGAATACTTTACACGTGTATTTACAAAAACATTAAAATATTCAACTACTTTTCAAGTAAAATATATCTGAAAAAGTACTTTGAACGTCTGTGAAAAGTAATTGGGATATTGAAATAGTATTTGAACCCAGGTCCTGCTTCCAACATTAAATACTCGTAAATATCACAAGGAGTCCTGCGAATAGATGAATGACAGTCTGTCAATGTTGATAATTCACATTTCAAACAGAAATATCTCCACCGTGCTTTGGCTCTATCTCCCTGGCTTGTTTTCCCAGCTCTCCATGGAAAGGGAGTTGACAGGGTTGGTGTGTATGTGCAGCAGAGGAATTCAGCAGCAAGTTCTTATGCGAATGCTTCTACAGATGCTTTTCCATGACACTGCCCAGTAAGCAAAATGACGGTGCTCATTTTATGTTCTGAATGAAAGGGAACATAAATACCCTGGGGGTGAGGAAGGGATTGGAGTGAGGCGGGCGGAGGGGGAGGGGGAAAAGGAGTTGAGGTCGGGGTGAGGAAGGGGGGGGGGGGTTGGAGTGAGGCGGGGGAGGGGGAGGGGGAGATTGGAGGTGGGGGTGGGGGTTGGAGTGAGGCGGGGGGGGGGATTGGGTGAGGGGGGTATTGGAGTTGAGGGCGGGGAGGGGGGATTGGGGAGGTGAGGGGAGGGAGTTTTGGATGAGAGCGGGAGGTTGGGTGAGATCGAACAGTCAACCAGTCAATGAAAATATCAATGAAATAGTCAACCAATCAACCAGTCAAAGAGTCAACCAGACAAACAGTCAACCAGTCAACCAGACAAACCAGTCAGCCAGTCAACCAGACAACCAAACAAATAGTACAACCAGTCCAACCAGACAACCAGTCAACAGTCAACCAGACAAACAGTCAACCAGTCAACCAGACAAATCAGACAAACAGTCAACCAGTCAACCAGTCACAAGCCAGAAAAACAGTCAACCAGTCAAAACCAGTCAACCAGACAAACAGTCAACAGTCAAACCAGACAAACAGTCAACCAGACAACCAGTCAACCAGACAAATAGTCAACCAGTCAACCAGACAAACAGTCAACAGACAACCAGAACAACCAGTTCAACCAGACAACCAGTCAACCAGACAACCAGTCAGCAGACAACAGTCAAGCCAGTCAACCAGTCAACCAGACAACCAAACAAATAGTCAACCAGTCAACCAGTCAACCAGACAACCAAACAAAATAGTCAACCAGTCAACCAGTCAACCAGTCAACCAGTCAACCAGACAAACAGTCAACCAGTCAACCAGACAAACAGTCAACAGACAAACCATCAACCAGTCAACCAGTCAACCAGTCACCAACAAACAGTCAAACCAGTCAATCCAGACAACAGTCAACCAGACAACCAGACAACCAGTCAACCAGACAAAACAGTCAACAGTCAACCAGACAACCAGTCAACCAGACAACCAGTCAACCAGACAACCAGTCAGCCAGACAACCAGTCAGCCAGTCAACCAGTCAACCAGACAACCAAACAAATAGTCAACCAGTCAACCAGTCACCAGACAACCAAACAAATAGTCAACCAGTCCAACCAGTCAACCAGTCAACCAGTCACCAGACAAACGTCAACCAGTCAACCAGACAAACAGTCAACCAGACAACCAGAACAACCAGTCAACCAGACAAACAGTCAATCAGTCAACCAGTCAACCAGTCAACGAGGACGGGCACCTGTGCCAAATGCG
>NW_019943709.1:0-10534 GCF_002910315.2 Salvelinus sp. IW2-2015 | reverse complement strand
TGGCTGGGCGTCCCTCTGTTGGGGTAGTAAACAACTGGCCCAATACTTGGCTGGGGGACAATACAGGCACTGACAATACAGGCATCAGTTTTATACGTATCAAATCGCACCTTGTTTTTCAAGTTTTATTTACGTCCATAACTTTTAACCAGAAGCCCCGTGGGCTAGGGAATAGAGTGCCAGTTGGTACACAGATTAGTAGAATTTCAGTCTTTATACTTCTTTCTGGAGKTGTGTCCCAAATGACACCCTATGGGTCCTGGCCACAAACAGTGCACTGTGTAGGGAATAGGGTGCCATTTGGTACAGAGCCTATTAGAATTTAATCAGTCTGGGTTATAGCACATCTGCTGAAACAGTGTTGTGACATCAGCATTAGTTTCATTGCAATATGAAATGAATTGACTCCGTCTGCATACTATTATTACAGTGTAACCTTTGGTCGTAACAGTGTGTGTCACATCTCAGTTACGCCTCAAAGCCACAGATACGTTGCAACAACTCTCTCTGTAGCAGCCTACACCAAAAAACACCAAAGATCTTCTCTCTAGCTAACACGTACCAGATATGTGCACTACCATAACCCAGTCTGATCGCTGTTTTTTTTTTTTTTTGCAGCGTGAGAGAAGTGTGCACTTTTTGTAAAGTTAGTTGTTTCTGTCTCCGTGACAACTAATACAATAACCTGCCGACATGTCGTCGGCTGGCTGACAACACACGTCCTGTAATGATGATGTCATGACCCGGAGACAGGGAAGTGGTGGGTTAGATCAGGGTGACAAGTTGTGAGACAACAGCAGGTATCATGTAGGAGAATCATTATGTTCCTTAACCTATTAACACTGTGTTGTGCTATGGAGATTACTGATGGTTTAAACCGCCCTGTGTCACGTTCAAATACCTCCCCCGCCCTTTACACTCACTCACACTAAAAGTCAAATCTAGGGAGGGAGACACTTTGGGCAGCGAGGGACCAATGTCTTTCTTGGGTAAACCAGACAGGAGAGCATTACAGTATTCAAGCCTGCTTGTAATAAGAGCATGGATGAATCTCTCTGTATCAGAGAGAGAAACGGCCGTACCTTGGCAATGTTCCTCAGGTGGTAGAAAGCTGCTTATTCCTAATGTGGGATTCCAAACTGAGTTCAGAATCTAAAATAACAGCTATTTATTTTATTTTTTTACCTGGTGTTTTATCTTTATTGCCCGTGAATTAAAATGTGCGTCCAGATTCTCTCTCTGTGCTTTGGCTCCAACAGTAAGTACGTCGGTCATGTCTTGATTTAGCTGCAGGAAGTTGTGAGCCATCCAAGTGTTTTTAAATCACTAATACAGTCTAATAATTTATCTTTGGAGCTAAAATCCTCTGTTTACACAGAAATGTAAACTTTGCATAGCAGTGAAAATCAATGTCATGATTTCTGATAACGTTGCCAGGGGGTAACATATAGAAACTGAACAATATCGGACCCAAAGTCGAACCTTGTGGAACGCCACATGTAATATCTATTTTCTCAGAGATATGTTCACCAAGGGTGACAAAAATCTCTTGACCGGTTAAATAGGTCCTAAGATAATTTAGAACTGGACCTGAGAGGCCAGTCTGTCCAGAAGGACATCATGGTCAACAGTGTTGAACGCAGCACTTCAATCCAAGAGTACAAGAACAGAGAGCTGTTTGGCATCTGTGTTGGCTCTAGGATCATTTACCACTAACTAAGGCTGTCTCTGTGTTGGCTCTAGGATCATTTACCACTTTAACTAAGATTCTTGTCTCTGTGTTGCTCTAGGAATCTTTTACCTTGCAACTAAGTTAGCTGTTGCTTGGTTTGGCTCCTAGGATCATTTTAACACTAACATGACATGTGTATCGTGTTGGCTCTAGATTATTATACCACTAATTAACTATAGACTGTCTCTGTGTTGGCTCTAAGATCATTTTATCCACATCTATCAAGATCTGTCTCTTGTGGTCCCTCAGGAGTACATTACCACACTAATAACTAAAGCTTGCCTCTGTGTTGGCTCCTCACGGGAATCATATTTACACTTTAACTGAAGACTGTCTTCTGTGTTGGCTCTAGGATCATTATTACCACTTTAACTAAAGGACTTGTCTTGTGGTTGGCTATCTAGAGTCATACCACTTTAACTAAGATTGTACTTCGTGGTTGCGCTACTAGGATCATTTTACCACTTAACTAAGATGTCTCTGTGTTGGCTCTAGGATCATTTACCACTTAACTAAGACTGTCTCTGTGTTGGCTCTAAGGATCATTTACCACGGATGTTAGACTAAGATGCTCGTGGCTCTAACATGATGAGACTGTCCTGTGATTGCTCTACGATCGATTTACCACTTTAACTAAGACTGTCTCTGTGTTGCGCTCTAGGATAATTTCCCTGGTTAACTAAGCACTGTCTCTGTCGGTTTGGGCCTCTAGTGTATCATTTACCTGATGTACACTAGATGTGTACTCTGTGTGGGCTCTACAGATGATTATAAGATGGTGACAGGTGTCTCACGTCAATTGGTATCAGGTGGCCAGGCATCAGACTGTGACAGGTGTCCTACATAGGCGGTGGTGAAAGGGTGTCCCATCAGGATCAGGAATGTTGACAAAAAGTTCAAACGCGAGATCTGAATGGTGACAGGTTAATCCCAGTCAGGGATGGTGGAACAGTGGTGCGCCAGCAGGATGGTGACAGGTGTCCCAAGCAAGGAATAATTTTGGTTGGGAGGGGGGGGACACCAGGGTATTTTGATCCAGGCGGTGGTACAGGGTAAGCAGGGTGATGACAGGTGTCCCAGCAGGGTCAGACTGGTGACAGGTGTCAGCCAGCAGGATCAGATGGCTGACAGGTGTCCGGCAGGATCAGATGGTAGACAGGTGTCCCAGCAGAGGGTCAGGTGTCCCAAGGTGATGTTGCAGGTGTCCTGCAGCAGGATCAGATGGTGACAGGTAGTCTCCACCAGCAGGAGAATCGATAGGTGAACAGGGTGTCGGCCAGCAGTGAATGTGACAGGTGTCCACAGCAGGGTAGATGGTGACGGTGTCTCCAGCAGGTGTGGTCAGTGTCCCAGCGGTCAGTATGGTGACAGGTGTTCCAGCGCAGGGTCAGAAATGAGTTCCAGCTAGGAACAGATGGACAGTGCCCGCAGATCAGGATGGTGACAGAATGTCCCACAGGTCAGGCTGACATGCCCAGAGGATCAGATGTGACAGGTCCGTCCAGCAGGGTCAGGGATGGTGAACAGGTGTCCCAGCAGAGTGTGCGGTTTCCAGCATCAGATGGGGACGAGGTGTCCAGCAGGGTGGTGACAGGTATGTCAGCACGAACAGATGGTGGACAGGTGGTCATCCAGCTAGATGGACAGGTGCCTCAGCTAGGTGGTGTTCCAAGTTAGCGCACTCACGCAATGGTGACAGGTGTCCCGCAGGGGAACAGATGGTGCAAGGTGGTCCAGCAGGTCAGATGTACAGGGGTCAGCTAGTGGTGACATCAGGACTGTCCCGTAGCAGGATTGCAGGGCCAAATGGTGACAGGTGTCCCAGCCAGGAAGATACAGTTCAAGGGATAGAGAGCTAAGTGTCCCGCAGCGATGGTTGACAGGTTGTCCAACAGCTAGGATCCAGGATGGTTGACAGGCTCGTCCCAGCAGTGAGTCAGAATGGTGACAGATGTGTCCCACGCATGAAGATAACAGTCCAGTGGGATCCAAACGGTTGACATGGCGCCAGCAGGAGTCAAGGGATTGCAGATTTGGTGTCCAAGTCAGGACTCAGATGTGGACAGTTGGTCCTCTCAAAGTCTGGTCGAGGTGACAGGTGTCCAAGCAGGTCAGATGGCATTGACGGTGTCCCAGCAAGGGTGGTGACAGGTGTCCCAGCAGGTCAGATTGGTTGACAGTGTCCAGCAGTGAAGCAGTGTCCATAGGGTCAGATGGTGACAGTGTGCTCCAGCGGTCAGGATGGGACAGGTGTTCCCAGCAGGAGTCAGAATGGTCACAGAGATGGTCCAGGAGTGGGTACAGGCCAGTCAGGCTGACAGTGTGTCCCAGCAGGGTCAGATGGTGACAGGTGTCCAGCAGAGGTGGGACACGGTGTGCCCAGTCACGGATAGGATGACAGGTGCTCCAAGCAGGGAATCAGATGGTGACAAGTAGTTGTCCCAGCTAGGATCAGGATGGAATGATAGGTGTCCCGCAGCATGGTCAGCATGTGACAGCGTGTTCCCAGCAGAGATTCAGATGGTGACAGGTGTCCACGCAGGATCAGATGGTGACAGGTGTCCCAAGCAGGATGTGAACAGGTGTCCCAGTAGGATCAATGGCTACAGGTGGCCCACGCAGGTCAAATGGTGACAAGTGGTCACACCAGCAGGATCAGATGGTGACAGGTGTCCCAGCAGGATCAGTATGGTGTACTACAGGTGTCCAAGCAGGCGCTCAGATGGTGGACAGGTGTCCCAGCAAGGGTGGTGACAGCTGTTCCCAGCAGGAGCAGATGGTTGACAGGTGTCCCAGGAGGATCAGATGGTGATCAGGTGTACCCTGCAGGATCAGCCTCGGTGAACAGGGTGTCCCAGCAGGGTGGTGATAAGGTGTCCCATAGGATCAGATTGGTGACAGGTGTCCCATCAGGGTTCAGATGTAAAAAGGTGTCCCAGCATGGTCAGGTGGTGACAGGTGTCCAGCAGGATCAGATGTGACAGAGTGGTCCAGGTGGCAGAGGGTAAAGGATCCGCAGTCGAGGCCTGAAAGGTGTCCCAGTCAGGGTCAGTGGTACAGTGTCCCAGCAGGCTCAGGGTCAGATTTCTAAGGTCAGATGGCACAGTGTCCCAGCAGGTTGGTGGTGACAGTGTGTCCGCAGCAAGGGCTCAGATGGTGACAGGCTGTCCCAGCAGCGGTCAAATTCAAAATCAAATCAGAATTTTTATGTAGTCACATACACATGGTTAGCAGGATGTTTAAATGCGCGAGTGTAGCGCAAAGTGACTTTTGTTGCTTCTAGTTTCCGACAATGCAGTTCAATATATCCAACAAGGTCACATTAACCGGAATCCTAACTAATTGCCAACCAATCTACTACCTTAATACCACACACACAATGAAAGGGATGAAAAGAATATGCTACATAAAGATATATGAATGAGTGGTGGTACAAGAACCGGCCACTAGGCAAGATCAGTAGATGGTATAAGAGTAACCGGTAAGTATACAGTATGAAGATGAGTACTGTAGCTTAAGATGAAACATAAGTGGCATAGTTTAAAAGGTAGGCTAGTACGCGCGTACATGTATTACCATAAAGTGATGCATAGATGCAGTCAGAAGTGGATAATAGAGTACAAGTATATACATAATGATGATGATGGGTAACTCTGTAAGGGTATAGTAAAATATTTATATTAACTGTGCTATTGAATTAAATCAGTGGTTTAGAGTGGGTACTGATTTTTTTCACATAAATTATCAGTCAATTCCCATTTGTATAAGTGGCTGCGCACAGTTGAGTACAGTATCGTTGGCAGCGGCGCTTTAATTGTTTCCAGTGTGGCTGTGTTAACAGTCTTTGAATGGCCTTGAGATTTAAGAAGCTGTTTGTCAGTCGTCTCGTCCGGTGCTGTTGATTTGCCAGGCCGTGTAAACTGACCCTCATTGCCTCTCTGGATTGATAACGCGGGGTGAACAGCCAAAAGTCTGTGCTTGGGTGTGTTGTTGTCCTTTTCCGATGTCATACTTTACTGGCCTTTCTGCGTACATCGCGTGGTGTAGGTGTCCTGGAGGGCAGAGTAAGTTTCGCCTCCTGGTGATGCGTTCTGCAGACCTTCATCGTACCTCGATCGGAGAGCCTACGGTGTGTGGGCGAGCAAGTTGCCGTACACAGGCGGTGAGTACAGCCCGACAGGATGCTCTCGATTTGTGGCAATCTTAGAAGTTTGGTGAAGTGCTTTAGAGGGTGGACAAGCCGAATATGCTCTTCAGCCTACCTGACGTTGAAGCAGGCGCTGCTAGCGCCTTTTTCAAACGCTGTCTGTGGTGGGTGGACCAATTCAGTTTCGTCCGTGATTGTCGTATGACAGGCCACTGAGAAACAGAGTAGATAAGGATCAACTTACATAACTCTGGTCCACGGGGCTTCTCCGACTTTTACCTCTGACCCGCTACGAATGTGTTTAGATAAGGGGGGTGCTCCCTCTGCCTGTCTTCCTGTAAGTTCCATCAGAATGCATCGAATCGACATTTTTGTCTATTTTGTTTTTGATCATTTGTTGATTGTTTAGAGGTTATTTCCTCGACACTCTCCAGCACTCCGAGGGCCCTCACCTCCTCCTGTAGGCCCGTCTCATCGTTGTTTGGTACCATCTCCTCAACAAGCCGTATCCGACTGTAGTGTCATCCGCAAACTTGGATAGAATTATATAGAGGTTGGAGGGCGTGCATGGCCACGCAGTCGTGGGTGACACAGGCGGAGATCAGGGGAGCAGGGTCAAAGAACGCACCCTTATCGTGGGGCCAACCAGTGATTTGAGATCTCCGCGCGCGTGGACGTGTTGTCCTTCTATGGGCGGCCGCCAGGAGGTCAGGACCTACCAGATTGCCACCAGGGGGGAGTCGGATCCCAGGGCTCGCATTTGGTGACGTTTCCATCAGGTACAGCAATGGGTGACCAGGGTGTCCCAGCAGGGTGGCTTGAAGGTGTCTCGCAGGATAAGATGGTGGACAGGTGTGGTCAAAAATCAGTGAGTGGTTTCTGGGCTCTTTTATGGGGGAAAATCAGGTGTCCCAGCAGTAGGGTGGTGAAGTGTCCAGCAGGATCAGATGGTGACAAGGTGTCCCAAGAGGGGTGGTGGAACCGGTGTCCGCAGAATCAGATGGTGAGTGTCCCAGAGGATCAAGGGTGGTGAACGGTTCCGAAGGATGGTGAAGGTGTCAGCAGGATTGGTGAAGGTTTCCAGGGATCAGAAGGTGACAGGTGTCCAGCGTAGGGTGGTGACAGGTGTCCCATAGGGTGGTGACAGGTGTTCCCATCAGACATCTAGAGTTGCAGGTTGTCAAGGAGGATCTGATGGTGAAAGTGTGTCCAGCAGGATCAGATTGGTACAGGTGTCCAGCAAGGATCGGTGGTGACAGGGTGTCCCAGCAGGGTCAGATGGTGAAGGTGTCCCGGTGGATCAGATGGTTGACAGGTGTCTCCAGCAGTTTGGGCGTGAGGTGGTCCAGTCAGATCAGATGGTGACAGTGTCAGCAGGGTAGATGGACGTGTCCAGCAGGCTGGGAGAACAAATGAGTGTCCCAGCAGGGTCAGATCGTGCAGGTGGTCCAGCAGGAGTTAGATGGGTGACCCTACATAGGGTATGTAGCCCAGCAGGATGGTGATAGTGTCTTATTCATCGACAATGTAGGATCACGGATGTTGTGACAGGTGTCTCATGCAGGTCACTGCGGTTGACCCTATTATTTCGAGGAATGGTCCACTCAGCAGGGTGGTGAAAAGGGGTGATGCCAAGCAAGGATGGTGACAGGATCGTCCCGGCAACTGGATCCATATGGATGTAGAAGACGTGTCACTAGCATAGGACTGGTTATGGTGATCAGGTGTCCAAGCGGGCAGATGGTGACAGGTGTCCAGCAGGAACTGGTGTACAGGTGTCCCGGCAGGATAATGGTGACTGGAGGTTGTGTCGCTTATGACTGGTTTATCGGTTTTGAGTAGGTGTCCTCACAGTAGATTGGTCAAATGGTTGAAAAAGGTGTTCCTAAGGCCAGGGTCGTGGTGAAGTGTCCATGACAAGGATCAGATGTGACGGTGTCTGCAGTAGGACACAATGGTGACAGGTGTCAGCAGGTCAGTGATGGTGGGACGAGGTGTCCCAGCAGGATCCAGCATGGTGAAGGTTGTCCCAGCAGTGATCGATGGTGAACAGTGTCCAGCAGGATCAGTGGTGACGAGGTGTCCCAATGCCAGGATCAGGTTGGTGAGGTGTCCGCAGGTGGTGCAGGTGTCCAGCAGGATCAGTGGTGAAGGTGTGCTAGCAGGTGGTGACGTGTCCAGCAGATAGATGGTGACATGGTGTCCAGAGTCAGATGGTGACAGGTGTCCAGAGATCAGGTGGTGAAGGTGTTCTAGCAGAGAAATCAGATGGTGCAGGTGTCCTAGACCAAGGATCAGGTGGTGCACAGTGGTACCGCCAAGCAGGATCAGATGGTGAAGTGTCCAGCAGGATCCAGAGTTCTCACGTGTGTCTCCAGCTAGTAGGTGGTGACAGGTTTGTCCAGTACTGCAGGAATAGTATGGTCGGAACTAGGTGTCACCAGAAGATATAGAATGGGACAAGGTGCTTCTCCGGGGATCAGATTGGTAAGGTAGTCCATGCAATTGATGTGGTTGTGGTGATACGTGTCAGCAGGGTCAAGATGGTGAAGGTGCTCCGGCTGATGGTGCAGGTTGTACACACAGTTTAGCCCGGCTGGGGTAAGCTCCAGCAGGATGAGATGTGAAGTGTCCAGAGAGGTCCAGATGGTGACCAGGTTCGCACACGGATGGGAACAGGTGTCGCAGGGTCAGATGTGCAGGTGTCCAGCAGGATAGATGGACAGGTGTCCCAGCAAGATGTGACAGTGTCCAGAGGGATCAGATGGTGAAAGGGTGTCAGCAGGGTCAGATGGTGACAAGGTGTCCAGGACGGTGGTACAGGTGTCCGCAGGATGGTTGAACAGGTGTCGGCAAGGATCAAGATGAGAAGGTGTCCAGCGATCCAGATCTGGTGACAGGTGTCCCAGCAGGTCATATGGTGACAGGGTGTCCAGCAGGATCAGATTGGTGACAGGTGTCCAGGCAGGATAATGGTGAGGTGTCAGGATGGTGACGGTTGTCAGATTAGGACTCAGATGGTGAAGGTGTCAGCGGTCATGGTGATTAAGTGTCCCAGCGATCAGATGCGGTGACAGGTTGTCCCAGCAGGATAGATGGTGACAGTTGTCAAGCAGGCTCAGATGGTGACAGTGTCCCGAGGGTGGTGCAGGGTCCCAGAGGTCAGATGGGTGTAGGGTGTCCCTTAGGGATAAGATCGTGACAGAGTGTCCCACGCAGGATAGGTGTGAAGGTGTCCCAGCGCGGTGTGAAAGGTGTCCCATCAGGATCAGATGTGACAGGGTCCTCAGGTCGTGTACAGGTGTACCACAGAAGGTAAGGGTGAAAGGTGCCCAGCAGGATCAGATGGGTGACAGTGTCCCCAGCGGTAGTGGTAAAAGGTGTCCAGCAGGGCTCAGGTGGTGATCGGGTGTCCAGCAGGGTCAGATGGTGAAGGTACCCAAGCAAGGGTGCAGCATAGTGACAGGTGCCACAGGGTGGTGACAGGTTCCCAGCAGGGTAGATGGTGTGACAGTGTCCCAGCCAGGGTCAAATGGTGAAGGTGTCAGCAGGGTCGTGGTGACAGGTGTCCTATCCGGATCAGATGTGAAGGTTCCCGCAGTGGTGACAGGTGTCATCAGGATCAGATGGTGACGGTGTCAGGCGCAGGGTCAGATGGTGACAGGTGTCCAAGCCAGGAGAGACTTAACCAAATCAGATGGTGACAAGGTGTCAACAGCAATGGATAGATGGTGACAGGTGTCCAGCAGGATCAGATGGTGAAAGGTGTCCAGGCAATCAGGTGGTGACAGGTGTCCCAGCAGTGGTGGTGACAGGTGTCCCAGCAGGATCAGATGGTGCATGGTGTCCAGCGGGGTGAAGGTGTCCAGCAGAATCAAGATGGTACAGGTGTCGCAGCAGGACGAACTGGTGAGACAGGTGTCCAGCAGTGATTCAGAGGTGGTGAAGGTGTCCCAGCAGGATCAGAATGGTGAAGGGTTCCAGCAGGATCGGTGGTGACGGTGTCCCCGCGGATAGATGGTGACAGGTGTCCCAGAGGATCAGTGGTGACAGGTGTCCCAGCAGAGTGGTGACAGGTGCAGGCGGAATCAGATGGTGAAGGTGTCCCTGTAATCAGATGGTGCGGTGTCCAGCAGGATAAGATGTGACGGTCGTCCAGCAGATCAAAGGTGTGACAAGGGTGTCCAAGCAGCTCAGATGGTGACAGGTTCCAGCGGGTGTGCCCAGGTGTCTGCAGGATAGAATGGTGACAGTGGTCCGAGCAGGGTGGTGACAGGTGTACCGGAGGATCCAGATGGTGACAGGTCGTCCAGGATAAGGTGGTGACAGGTATCAAGCAGGGTGGTGAACAGGTGTCCACAGGTATCATGGTGACAGGTGTTCCAGGAGGATCAAGAATGGTGAGGTGTCCCAGCAGATCACTGAGTGGTGGAGTGTCCCCATCAGTGTCAGTGATGGTGACAAGAAAGGTTGGTACCAGAGGCAGATGGTTTAAAGCTGTCTCAGCAAGGTCGGTGGTGAGGGAGAGTCCGCAGGCATGGTCAAGAATGGTATGGTTGTCAGCGGATGGTGACGGTGTCCCAGCAGGGGTCAGATGGATCCGGTTTCACAACAAGGCAGATGGTTGAGGAGCGTGTACCAGCAAGGTCAGATGG